>NW_007256220.1:156314-181420 GCF_000164805.1 Carlito syrichta | reverse complement strand
CTGTAGGCCCCCGACCAGCTCCCACAGTGTCCGGTAGGCGCCCAGCTCCCTACCCCCAAGGTGTCCAGTAGGTCCCTGACTCACCCCCAAGATGTTCCGTACGCCCCCAACTCAGCCCCACAGTGTCCTACAGGCACCTGGCTCACCCTCACAGTGTCCGGTAGGCCCCCGGCTCACCCCCACGGTGTCTGGTAGGCACCCGGCTCCCTACCCGCAAGGTATCCAGTAGGCCCCCGACTTGCCCCCACAGTGTCCCATAGGCACCTGGCTCACCACCACAGTGTCCCGTAGGTACCCAGCTCCCTACCCCCAAGGTGTTCAGTGGGTGCTGACTCCCCCACCCCTCTCCCTTCCTCCCTCCCTCTCTGCCTCCCATGGCCTGTGGTGCTGCTGCTGTGACCTGGCTTGTGGTCTCCACAGGTTCATTTGTGTTTCCCACCCATTTGCAGAGACGTATGGTCTTTCTTGGGGCGTCTCAGTGTCTGTGGTGAGCAGTTCCTGCCAGCACCTCTGTCTGAAATGCCTCCCGATTCTGACCCTAGAGCCCCCTCTGCTCTCAGACCCTAGTCTGAGGTTGCGCAGAAGGACCCAGACCTTGAAGTTGGGCCGTGGGCATATTCCCGGGAGTGCAGAGAGTCAACAGGCTCACCTGGCTCCTTTTATCTGGGAGGACACGCGTCGGACACCGTGCCGTGTGGCCAGGCCTGGGCTGGGGGAGTCGTGCTTTCGGCCCCGTGAAGTGTGTCTGCTGACCCTGTCTGGCTCGCGGGGCCAGCAGCCCCAGGAAGCGGAAGTCAGGGGACCAGGGCAGACCCCTCATCAGGCCCAGAGGGATCCTGGGTCATCTTATGCTACCCCGGGGTGGCCGGAGGTGCAGCAGGTCACCTCCCTGTCACCAGAGTCGGCACCACGAACCCGGTGTCCTTGTGCCTGCCACAAATCCCCCAGGGACATGAGGCGGGGGCCGGGCAGTCACTGAGACACACTCTCCGAGCCACTGCCTGCAAGGCCGATGGTCACTGGCTCCATCCTCACAGGCGTGGTGCTGGGTGCGGTGTGTGGCGGGCTGCTGCGCCTGGCGTCCCCTCTGCACCCTGACGTGGTGATGCTGATCGCCTTCCCTGGGGACATCCTCATGCGGATGCTGAAGATGCTCATCCTGCCGTTGATCATCTCCAGCCTCATCACAGGTGAGACGTGGCTGCGGGCGGGCCATTTGCCCCGGGCTGGGGGCGGACCGCCATTGCCCTGTTGGGTCACCCCGCAGGCCACCTCCGTTGTTTCCCCCCAGAGCCCTGGGTTTCCTGTCTCTAAGACAAAGAAATCTACCCCTGAGGAAAAGAGGCTCGCTGATGAGTAGCCAGTCTACTGCTCTGCCCCTCCAGCAGCCACGGGTGGAAGTGAGACACAGCCTGGGTTCGGAGGATGCCGTCTCGGGCGATCCAGCCTTTCGTGGGTGCTTTTCTCCGTTTTCTAAGTGACATTTTATCCAGCAACAAATAAAGGCAATATGTGGGACATGAAGCCGTCTTTAGACCTGGGGAGGCCTCAAGGGAGGTGGTTTTAGGAATGGATGAGGGGTTGGGCGTGGAGTCCCGAGTTCTCCAAAGACTCCCTTAATGCGGCACCCAGTCGCTTCACTTGGGCTGAAAGAGGCTGTGCCTTTACTTTGCCCTCGTGGGTTACGCCTTGCTGAGTCACATGCTCCAACAGAGGCTAACTGGGGTGCTTTGGGGCTGAGACCTATGTTGCGGTGGGAAGCTGGGCTTGGGACCACCTATGGGTGCCAGCGAGCTGGGTGAGCTGGAGAAGTGACCCCTGGACTCAGGACCTCATGACGGGGCGAGGCCAGCAAGCTGGGTAACCTTGAGAAGCGGCCCCTGGGCCTAGCACAGCATGAGGGGGTGGAGCCAGCAATCTGGGTGACCTCAGGAAGCGGCACCTTTCCACCTCATGCTGGATGCCAGGGTCCTGCCCTCCCAGGTTCTCAGCAGTCTTGCCGGTTGACCAGGGACTACGGTGAATGTCTTTAAACGCAGCGCTGGGACTCAGCCCCATGCCATGGGCCTATGCGGGGTCTCATCACTCAACTCGACCTGGGGAGCGGCCTTACCCTGGATACCCCTGTCCGGGAAGTGCTTTCCATGCCTGGCCAACAGCACACATCAGCCAACCTGTGAAGAAGCTGGCTCCCGTGGGCTGGTCCTGCATGCTAGGTTGTCAAGAGAAGCGGGTCGAACATGGGTCAGCTTGATGCAGAGACATTGGTGCCAGTGACTTTCTCCCCCATGGCACAAAGAGTTGGTCCCCAGGAAGGGGTTCGCTCTTCCTCTCCAGTAGAAGTAGGAACTGAATGGGTCATTCCTCCCAACCATGCCATCTCGGAGAGTTGACAGGGACTGTCAAGTCCTAACGCCTGAACCCTTGACCTCAATGACTCTCGACCTCACTGAACTCAAGACACATCGGAGCACAACACAGGCTGTCTGCTTAGAGTTCTTCCAAGGGAGGGCGTTACAGAAAGTAACAAGAAGAGAACCAGCTCACGCCAACACCACTGCGTCACAAGGGAGGGGATCCATGAAGGCTGGAAGGTGGGGAGGATACAGTCTCAGGATTGGGGGAATACCACCACCTTTACCCTGGGTATTTGTGTTCCTGGGTCCCCTTGATCTTAGCTCACAGCTGCAGACTGATAAACGAGCTCCTGCACACCACTTGTCAGCTGAACAGAAGGTCCCCAACTCCCCTGGTCCTCCAGAATCTCAAAAGCGTCCTTGCAGCCGGGCTCGGTGGCTCAGCCTGCAATCCCGTGCCTTTGGAAGGCTGAGATGAGTGGATTGCCTGAGCCCGCGGGTTCGAGACCCGCCTGGGCAACTTGGTGATACTTCATCTCTACAATAAGTCAAAAAATCAGCCAGGCGTGGTAGCGCGTGCCTGTAGTTCCAGCTACTTGGAAGGCTGAGGCGGAAGGATCACTGGAGCCCAACAGGTCAATGCTAGGGTAGCTGTGAGTGTGCCACTGTACTCCATCTGGGCGACAGAGTGAGACTCCAACTGAAAAAAAAAAAAGCGTCCTTGGAAATGGGATTATCAACTGCGGGACGGACCCTTCAACCCGTGGGTCCCGCAGCCATGGAGTCCGCCACCTGCCAATCAGAAACACTCAAAGGAAAAAACTAACAATGCAACATGGAAAATAATGCAAGTGTGAAGTTACAGTGTCACGGCGATGTGTGTGGCTGGCGCATTGTGTCGGGGACGAGGAGGAGTTCAGCAGTGGCTTCAAGCACAGGAGAGGACTGTGTAGGTTACATGCCATTTCACATCAGACATGAGCAGCCACAGGTCTGGGGGGTCCCAGGACCCGTCCCCTGCACACACCATGGAGGGCTTAACCAGATGAATTCAGCTCATGACGCGTTAACACACTGAGTGATGTGCAACTGTGGGTTGCAGGCCGGGGGGATGGGTCGTCAGCACTCACCGGGCAGGGCGCTAACCCTTCTGCTTTCCCTTCACACAGGGCTGGCCGGCCTGGACGCCAAGGCCAGCGGCCGCCTGGGCACAAGAGCCATGGTGTATTACATGTCCACGACCATCATTGCTGCCGTGCTGGGGGTCATCCTGGTCCTGGCCATCCACCCCGGGAACCCCAAGCTCAAGAAGCAGCTGGGGCCCGGGAAGAAGAGCGATGAGGTATCTAGCCTGGACGCCTTCCTGGACCTCATCCGGAATCTCTTCCCTGAGAACCTTGTGCAGGCCTGCTTCCAACAGGTATGACTGGCTCTCCCCCACCTCTGAGGGCCTGAGGGCCCAGGCACCTCCCAGCTCCAAGCCGGACATTCCACGCGTCTCCGGCCCAGCCCCGGGTAGGATGGGTGGGCAGGCCTGGGCGTGGCTTTTGTCTTTCTGACCTTCTCTTTTCCAGCTCCCGTGGTGTCTTCTGCACTGGGACCCTTCTCTCCTTTCCCTCCTTGTCTCTTCCTCTCCTTTGTTCCTGTCTGTGTGTCGCACTGGGGCACATCTGGGTGAGCCTTGCCCATGAGCCTAGGGAGGACCCAGTGGTTCCAGCAAAACTGCATGTGGCACTCTTTTGAAAGGACAGGCACCCTGCAGAA
This sequence comes from Carlito syrichta, assembly GCF_000164805.1. Taxonomy (NCBI): domain Eukaryota; kingdom Metazoa; phylum Chordata; class Mammalia; order Primates; family Tarsiidae; genus Carlito; species Carlito syrichta. Next base: position 177,299 of record NW_007256220.1, on the reverse strand, counting down.
TCAGAGCCTCACGGCAGGGCGGGACTTGGGCACCTTTTTAAATCGTGTAAGTAGCACACGGGGGCTATGACTGGTCTAAACAGTACAAGAGCTCCTGGGGTGAACGCTGAATGCCCACGCCCTGCCAGAGTCGCTCCCCATGGGTATGGTGCCTCCTGGGCCACGTGACCACGTGCGCCTCACGGTTAAGGAACTCAGTCCGGTGGTCCTGCCTGGCACACATCCCGCCCTGCCCTGCCCTTCGACAAATGGGGCCTGGAGCCACCTGTCGTTTGTTCGTGGTTGTGTAATATTTCTCCAGGACCGACTCCGAGAAGCGAGAGGCCCCAGCAAAGGCACTTCTGTTTTGATTTGTTGATGCTGCCGAGTGGCCCCACACAGACTGTGGCACTGCATTTGTGGGCCTACCAAGCGCACACATGTGTGAACTTTTTAGAAACTTGAGATTTTTACCCACAGAGCCTCCTGCCGGGGGGCACAGAGGCAGCTGCCCAGGTCCCACTCGAGGCCAGCTGAGGGCAGAACATTGCTCAGCTCCCCCAGATGATCCCCGGAGCCCCGGGGGCCACTTCTGGGGAAGCACAGAGGAAGGACCCAAGCACACAAGGAGTGCAGAATAAAAGCCTGTGTTCCCAGCAGCCCTCCTCCCACACAGAAACCAACTGCTCTGGGCCCCTGTTGCACCAGGCTGGAATATGTGCTCTGGGGCGTGTGGGCTGCCGTTTGGTGGCACGTGTGGCCTGGACCTGCGTCGTAGGAAACCCTTCCAGGCAGGGGAGACTGGCAGGGGTGGGGCAGAGGGCTGGGAGCCTGCCGGGCTCCTGAGTGACGCGTAGAAAGATGCATGTGCTTGCTCAGGGGCAGTGGACATGCAGGTCGTGGCCACTGTGGGACACTGAGCTGGAGGCCGGGAGGACCAGGTCTGGACTTTGCTGGGTCACGGCCATGCTCTGTGTACAGGAACAGGCTTGGGAGCTGGGGCCTGGGTCTGGGCGAGCATCTGGCCACGCGTACACACTCAGATGCGCCAGTGGGGGCCGACCTTCCCACACCGTGCCCGACGCATGGGCACTGTCGGCACTCAGGAGCAGACCCTGGGCCTCCTGTCCAGGAGCCCAACCCCAACCCACGGGCCAGCCTCGGAAAGGATGACCAGCCTCAGTCCCTGCAGGCTCAGGGCCTCTAAGGTGAGACAGTCTGAGGAGGAAGAGGACAGGTCCTTTACCCCAGGGGTGCATATTCCTAAAGCCTGATGCAGAGAACCCTGAGGACCCAGGAGGGGACCCTCCAGGAAGGGACGTGGCATGGAGGAGAAGGGCTGGAGTCATGTCTCCCTGTCCTGAGGACACCCGAGAGGGTCTCACATACCCTTTCTTGTGGGAGACCTTCCTGCCGGTCCAAAGCTGAGCTGGGCTGAGAGGAAGGCCTGCAGCCCGACCATTCTGGCCACCTGTTTCTCCATGGCCCACCTTCCTCCCTCTGACCACATGGCAACTTCTCCATTCTTCTCTGGCCTGCTGTGGGTTGAGCTCCTTTCTTCTGAGTATGTCTGCTGTGCTCGGTTGCCTCTCCCCTTGCTCTCTCTCCTACCGCTGTGCTGCCCCGAGGGGCTTTGTGTCACCCACTGTCCCTCCCACGTCAGCCCTGGGCCTCCTCTGGCCCGGCACAGTGCACGTGGGGCTTGCTGCCCCAGATCAGAGCGCCGGCCAGTTCCGGCTCACTTCCCATGGCCAGGCTACAGTAGGACCCACCATGTAGCCTCCCACGTGGCCTGGTGGTGGCACGGCCTCAGTGGATGTCGGACCACCAAGTTGAAGTCCCAGTGTTGCCCATAACTGCATGGCATCTGCTGGCCCCCTGACTTCCCACGTCCTTCTCCGTAGCCATTCGGGGCTCTGCCATCTGTCGCTTGCTTCAGGTCAGCCCTGACACTCACGAGTCCTCCCACCTTCTACTTTGGAGCCCTCGGAGGTGGTGTTTGGGCTCATCTGTGGGTTTTTGTAGCACTCTGCATGTAGGGTGCCTGACATCTTTAGAAATAGGGTGCAGATATCGAGGAATTACAAGTGGGGTCTTGTGAACCGTCTGTGCAGGGTGCCTAGGAATGCTGGCAAGGCTTGGCATCTCTGCCTGGGAGGGTGAGCGTCCTCCCACCCGACACAGATCTGAAACTTGAGCGAGTGCTCCTGCCGTGGTGGTGCCAGCTGCTGGCACCAGTGCCAGAAGGAGGTTCCTGGCAGAGGCCAGCTCTGGGAGGAGGCTGAGACGGCCCTGTCCAGTGGGAGCCAGGCAGGAGAATAGGTGGCCTGAGGGGCTGGTCTGACCAGCGCTCTCTCCTGCCTGGTCTCTGCCCATGCTGGGCATGGGAGACCTGTCTCTGGGTCTCTCGGTGGTGAGCAGCGGCCACGCAAGACGTGATGCTGTCCTGAGCCACAGCCTGGGAAGGAGGGAAGACATCCCATCTTAAGCACGTGTCCATCATTGGGCCACGCGGCTTACAGTGCATTTACAATCAGTGTCATAAACTCTATAATGTGAAGTCTTGCCACTTGTAGCCATGTGGATGGGACTGGAGGGCATGTCTTAAGTTAAATAGCCAGATGAAGGTTGCATGTTCTCACTCGTATGTGGAAGCCAATACCCTGGCCCACGTGGAGACAGAGCGGGAGACCTAGGCAGGCACTGGAGGGTGAGCGTGGAGGATGGGAGAGGGTGACGAGGTCCAACGCCCACTGAGACGGGGCACTGGGTAGACAGCCGGCCCCGGCAGTAGAGTGGGGACTGTCCTTAACTATATCCTGCCCGTGGGCGGCCAGCAGCCTGAGGGCCCCTGGAACCTCTCACACCACATCCGTGCAGTTTCTCATGTACCCCGCACATCTGCACAAATAACATCCCGTAACAGTCCGTGCCAGGGTGGCGCATCTCACTGCACATGTGTTACCCGTGGACATGTAAAATGCGCCCCGGCTTCCGTGACCTCGCCTGGCATCCTCCGCCTGTTGTGGGCACATGGGACCCTCACGGTGTACCAGGCTTTCCTCGACCTCCAACCCACCTCACCGCTCCGCTCCTCTCCTTGCCCCGCTAGATTCAAACAGTGACCAAGAAGGTCCTGGTGGCACCACCGGCAGACGAGGAGGCCAACGCCACCAGCACCGTCATCTCACTGCTGAACGAGACGGCAACCCAAGCATCTGATGAGGCCAAGATGGCGATCAAGAAGGGACTGGAGTTCAAGGATGGGATGAACGTCCTGGGTAGGTGGCAGCCAGGGGTCTCTGGGGAGGCGCCTTGCCCCTTCCAGAGCTTGCCCTGACGTCCTCCAGGTGGTGGGGAAGCCCTCTCTGGGGAGCGGCTGGAGGGGGTGGGACCTGAGGGCTGAGCGGGGAGGAAGAGGGAGGTGGGGAGGCAGGGCAGGGCATGCCGGGCAGGTCCGGCACTGGCGAGGCCGGCTCACAGCTGCACCATCCCTGATACTGTAGTGTTGGTGCAAGGTATTAAGACTCGCCCACTTGTTTCACGCCATAAGCATGTTTGTAGCTGCCTTTTGTCCCTGCAGGGCATGGGGCTGGCCCTCCCGCCTGCAGTCTGCAGACTCAGGCTGCGCTGCCAAGGTTAGCCCATCGGAGCAGGTGCCAGGAATCTTTCCAGGGGAGCCACGAGCCCTTTGCTGGCCCAGCCATCTCGGGGATGCTGGGCCCTGCAGGTGGGGAGGGCTAGCCTCAGTGGCACGTGGGCCACCTGCTGCCCGTGGGACTTTGGGCAAACGTCCACCTCCTAGAGCCTCATCTTAAGGCAGAGGCCGGCCTCTGTTCTGCAGGCTGTCCTGAGGGTTTTGAGGCTGCTCCTGGGGCAGTGTCATGCACACATGTGCTGTGGCCTCAGGAGAGCTAGTAGGGGCCTGCCAGGAGGGATGCCCACAGGGACGGAGGTGGTGAGCCTCGGTCAGCCAACCTTCTCCGTACCCACCCCTGGGCCCACAGCCCCACCCACTAGAATGGTGCCCTCGAGACAGGAGATAGGGACATTTGGCCAGATCCAGAGATGTGAGGAGTGCAGGTGATGGCGTGCATGTCTGAGCAGCAGGGCGCCCATCTAGGTGACAGCCGTGTGGGCACTTGGGGGTGCCTTCCTGCTTTCATCTAGAAGGCCAGACGCCCTCGTCTCCTGACTGAGTACAGGGTGTTGGTGAAGTGTGAATTTTAGACAAATAACCATCATTTTTTTACTATACGTCCCAAGCAATTTTGAGGGCATCCTACACCGGATAGATTAGTCCTTGCTCATCTTATTGCAAGGCACACTTGGCACCTGATGGTCTGCGTGTCCTGAGCCTGGTGGCCCAGCTCCTCTCCAATCCAGGACGGTAGAGAAGGGGCGGAGGGGCAGGGGCGCCAGTCCCTGGGAGCTGCAGCAAGAGTGGGCTGGGGTGAGAGCAGGCTCAGAGAAGCTGACTGGCTACCAGGCGGCTGGAGGCCATGACACAGACCACCAGCCACCTGGGGGAGGGAGGTGGGAGGCTTTCTTGGTGAGGAGGAGGCCAGTGCCCTCCACCTCCAGGCCATTCGTGCCCACACCCACGTCCTTTGGGCCCTTCCTGCACCCCAGTCCCATCTGACCAGTCAGAGTGTACCCCGTCCCCCTACTCTAGAGCAGGGTGAGGTCCTGGATAATGGGGTCAGGGCTTTAGGTAATTACCCAGAGACTTCCCTGGTGTTTGCAGAGTCTTGGTAGCTTCTGGGAGGTCACGCGACCTTGGGCTGCTCCTGGGAGGTCAGGTGACTTTGGGCTATTCCCGGGGATCATGGGACCTTGGGCTGCACGAGGAAATCACACGACCTTGGGCTGCACGCTTGGGGGTGGGGGTCATGCGACCTTGGGCTGCACCTAGAGATCACACGACCTTGGGATGCTCCTGGATCACACCTCCTTGGGTAGCAAGGGGTGTCAGGCGACTTGGGCTGCTCCTGGGAGGTCAGATGACTTTGGATTGTTCCCTGGGGTCATGCGGCCTTGAGTTGCATGGGGAGTTCACGCAACCTTGGGCTGCACCCAGGAGTCACGTGACTTTGGGCTGCACCCTGGAGGGGGGTCACGCAACCTTGGGCTGCACCTGGAGATCACCAACCTTGGGCTGCTCCTGGGGTCACATGACCTTGGGCTGCAAGTGAGGGTTACGTGACTTGGGCTGCTCCCGGGAGATCAAGTGACCTTGGATTGTTCCCAGGGGTCATACGACCTTGGGCTGCTGGGGGTCACACAACCTTGGGCTGCATGGGGGGTCACACGACTTGGGTTGCTCCTGGGGTCTATGACCTTGGGCTGTTCCTGGGATCACATGGCTTTGGGCTGTTCCAGGCTGTTCCCAGGGGTCACATGGCCTTGGGCTGTACCAGGGAGTTTCCACACAGCTCACTCCTCTCAGCCCCTGTGGGTGAGCTGAGGGCTGTATCTGAGTGTGGCCCACTCACAGCAGGTCCAGCCGGGCCGCGTTCACAGAGGGAGGACCAGGCTGAGGGTCTCCGTCCAGGGCAGGTCCAGGCTCCGTGAGGCCAAGTGGGGCGGGCCTTGGAGAGTCTCCCTGCTCACAGGCCACTGCTGAAAGAAGGTTCTTTCCTGCTCCTCCCAGGACGGAGGTGGTGGCCTTTCTTTGGTTGTTTTGTTTTTCTGCTTTTTGACTGCAGAAAGTCCCAAGGACTAAGCGTGGCAGTGAGTGGAGAGCTGGACCCCGCCCCGACCTGACCCGGCCTCCCACTTCCTGAAGGGCCATTCTGTTCTAGAAACACTCCAGAATCAGCTCTGGGCTCCCCAGGCCCAGTGGCCCTCAGAAGTCCATCTCTGCTGTTGCACGTGGCCAGGGGCTGCCGACAGCACGGGGAGTTTTAAAATCCAGTCACCTCGGGGCATGGAGACCTTGTGCGTTTGCTCTTAATGCTTCCAGATGGAAATGGCCAAGCCACACCTGCTGTTCCACCTGCGTGCTTGAGCTGAACACTTCCCCATGTGCCTGGCGAGCTCCCTGACTTGAGATGAGTCTCAGGCAGCATTATGCTAGTCCACGCTGACCTGATCAAATCCCCACCAAGCCTTGGTCCTTCCTGGGCCGGTCACTCCCTTTCAAAACTACTTGTCAAGCTTTATGGCCTAGAGCTGAAGGGAAGAGTAGCCATCTGGGTGTGCGTGCCAGTCCCTTTTTGCCGCAGCCAAAGAGGATCTGACAGGAAGCAGTTCAGCTGTCTGGGCTGCACTGGGCTTGGTGGAGAGTGGCTGGAGGGTCGGGTGACCAGGGCAAGAGCAACGCTGGGGGTCTGGGAGAACGGACTCCCCTCCAGGAGGGTCAGGCCGTAGGGTCGGGAAATGGACAGATGGGGAGGGCTGGGCAGGGTGGGTGTCAGGAAGGGGAGGGAGGGAGAGGGAGGGGAGGGTGCCCACACTTTAGGGTCAGAGAAGAGATCGGGCAGGCGAGCATGTCTTGTGGCCAGGGATGGAGCAGCATTGACTTGTGGTCCACGGTAACCCTCAGCTGGGGGAGGGTGGGACTGACAAGCCGGGGTAGCGCTGGGGAATCTAAAGTCCAGGGCAGGTTCCTGGCTGCAAGCAGAGCAAATGAGGCAGAGTTAACACGAAGCAAGACCCTAGGGGGTTGGGAGCAGGTCAGGGCCCTGCAGTCTTGCCAAGGCCAGGCTCCTTAAGTCCTTCCCAGGGCTGGGGCTGAGCCTGGAGGGTGGTGTGGGGCGGAACTCAGGTGAAGGCCCGGGATGTCACGGGAGGAGGAGACGGAGAGGAGGAAGCAGCCAAGCCTGGCGGTTAGGTCTGTGTTCTGCCTCATGATCCTGAGAAGTAAGCTGGACAGGAGAGCATCAGCCAACCCAGGCCACGACAGGGCTTGTGATGGTCCCGTAAGCGGCTCATGTCCGAGCCTATGAGGCGAATGGGCAATTCTGGCCTGTTTGGGGCTTCGCATTTGGCTTTCTGCACCCTCCCCCTCTGGTGTTTGCCCTGAAGATTTTCCTGGAGGGAAACTCAACCGCAGGCACTGACTTTGGAAGACTGTCGATCTGGCTGGAGCCGGCTCAGACCGCCGGGCCAGCCATCTCGGCTCCACCGTCCACCCGTGGAGGACCCGTGGCCCGTCCTCGTTAGTCTGTGTCATGACAGGGCGGGCCGGTGCAGGCCTTCACACGCATCCTACGTGATGGGCGGGAGGGCACCTCTGAGTTTAGGATGAAAGTGAGCTCACCTCCTCTCAGGAACGGATGCAGCTTACAGTCCCACTTGCTGGTGTAGAAGATGTCCAGGGAGGTGTAAAGGCCCTGGGGAGGAGCTTCCATGTGAAATTATAGGCTTTTGTCCGCTTATGCCTCGTGAGAGGGGGGCTGGCCGCCAGCCGTGTGCCACACAGAATCGAGGGGCAGCCTGTGCCCTGTGACCCCTGGGCTGTCCCCCCTGGTCTGATGAGCTCCTCATGGCTCCAGGGGAAGGAGTAATCTGTGCCTTGTGACTCGCCCAATGCTGTTTCCCCCCAGGTCTGATGATTTCTTGATGGCTTCCCGGGGAGGGGGTGAGCCATGCCCGGTGACCCCCCCGTGTTACCCCCATGCCCAATAGGTTCCTCATGGCTCCATGGGGGTCATCCATGCCCTGTGACCCCCACGTTGCCCCCCAGGTCCCACGGGGGTCATCCGTGCCCAGTGACCCCCCACATTGCCCCCGCCCCAGGTCTGATCGGTTTCTTCATCGCGTTTGGCATCGCCATGGGGAAAATGGGCGAGCAGGCCAAGCTGATGGTGGAGTTCTTCAACATCCTCAACGAGATCGTCATGAAGCTGGTCATCATGATCATGTGGTGAGTGCAGCCGCGTCCTCGAGCTTTCCTGGGTCCTGGTGTCTCTCGCCGGATGGGGTGGGCGTGGACTAGCACACGGCCTTCTGGTGAGACCTGGGCAGGGGAGAGCCCTTTCTGGGGCTCCCTGGGGCAGGTTTGCAGATCCTGGCCAGCCAGACCTGACTGGCCTTGACTCGTGCGGTGGGCAGACCGGGGAGGGGCGGGGGAGGGGGTGCATGTTTGGTGACGTCTGTGTCAACCCGCTGGGGCTTACGCACCACAGAAGTGCATTTTCCACACTCTAGAACTGCAAGTCTAAGGCCGGGTGTGGTGGCCAGACCTGGGAGGGCCTCTCCAGGCTGCAGATGCTGGCCTGTCCTGTGTCCTTAGTTGGTGGGAGCGGAAGAGCTCTCTGGGGTCTCTCCCATGAGAACGTTGTCTCAGTGCATTCAGCTCCTAGAGAAAAAGACCCGAGACGGGGAGTTCATACACAATGGAAATGTTGCCTTGCAGTTCTGGGATCCAGGTGCCGGCAGGCGTGGTGTCTGGTGGGGGCCTGTCCCTCCTATGTGTGTGACCTCTCAGTGGAAGGGGCAGCCAGTCTCCCTCGAGTCTCTCGTATTAAGAGCACTAATCCCATTCCGCGAGGCTCCATCCTCCTGACTTCATCACCCTCTGGGCCGCACCCCAACCCGCATTATCACATTGGGGTGAGGGTTTCAACGTGTGACTTTGCAGGGGACACAGACATTTGGTCCATTGCAATGGCTTAAAGACAAAACTCAAAAGAAGACTGTTCCTTGACATGTTGCCATGACATGAGAGTCACATTCTGCGCCCACATGTAAGGTTGCATGGGACACAGCCTTGCCTGTGTGTTCACGCACTGTCTGTGGCTGCCTCTGTGTCACGGTGGCAAAGTCCACCAGGTGCCACTGAGGCTGTGCAGGCTGAAACACCTTAAGTATTTGCTGGCTAGCTCTTTATATAAAAAGTTTGCTGATCTCAGCCAGGCGCAGTGGCTCTCGCCTATAATCCCAGCCCATTGTGAGGCCGAGGTGGGGGGATGGCTAGAGCCCAGGAATTTGAGACCAGCTTGAGCAACATAGCAGCATATCATCTCTACAAAAAATAGAAACATTAGTCGGGTGTGGTGGCACATGCCTGTGGTCTACTACTCAGGAGGCTGAAGCAGAAGGACCATCTGAGCCCAGGAGATCGAGGCAGTGGTCAGCTATGATTGAACCCTTGCCATCCAGCCTGGGTGAGAGAGTGAGACTGACTCAAAAGAAAAAGGTTGCTGATCCCTGCACTGGAAGAAAAAGGAATGAGCTTGAAAAATAGTCTGTGATCCTGAAGGTGAACACTCACAGAGACACTAAGATGAGCCCGGGATACGGGGACACGTGCGCACCCAGGACCTGCTGTCCAGATGCAGCGCCTCACCTGGGGACTTGTGACTCAAAGGGAGAAGAGCCGCCATAGCCTGAGCTCGTCCTGGGGAGATGCAGGGCGTGTATGGGACCCGCACTCGCCAGGCACACTGGCCTCCCGCTCTGGTTTCAGAAGCGAAAACCGTGGTGCAGGGATCTTCTAACACCCACCGTGGTAATGCCTGTCGTGACGGGCATCACTCTCCCTTTTACCTCTCAGGAGCCCTGGTGGGTGCTCAGCACCTAGCAGCGGAAAGGGCCTGTCCCACCCTCTGTCCCGGGCCTGAAAGTCCCGAATGAGCCACCGGGGTGGTTGGAGGCCTCAGAGGTTGTGAGTGACCAGTTGTATCTGCATGTCATTCGCCCCTGGAATTGTGGGTTTTCCACATGCCAGAGGAGTTGTTGGCAGCATAGATGCCCAAGGCCACAGTCAGGGCCAAAAGGAGTGGGTGCGTGCAGGGCCCAGGAACCCTGCTCTGAATGACGCGGGTATCGGGCGCAGACACCGAGGACCTCGGTGGGCCATGGGCATGGGTGAACTCGTGTCTGTGATGTCGAGAGCGGTCCTGGGAGGGGCATCTTGGTGGGACCCTCAGGCCAGCAAGGGCCCAGGGGCAAAGCGGGTGAGGCCAGAGTGGGTGGCATCACAGGAAGGACCCCACAGTGGCCTTGGTGGTGAGACAGAGACCTTGAAAGCCGTGCACAGTGCGGGGAAGAGGAGCAGTGGGGCAGCGTGGAGCCAGTGGCTCTCCCAGGCTCTGTGGGCATGTCCTTCCCATGTGGGAGAGTCCTGCCCATGTGGAAACCGACCGACGGTCCCTGGACCTCGCCTGGTCTCGGAGTCCTCAGCAGTGCCTCGGGCTCCGGGGGTGCTCTGGCCTGCGATGCTGATTGCTCCATCGCAGAAGCTCTGAGGGTGGACCCTGGATGCCGGTGTCTGCCTTCTTCTCCTGGAATATCACTTTCCGTGGCGAAATTCACGGACGTGGAACCCAGGACATTGGCCCGCTTCCGAGTGAAACTGACGCGACGTGTTTCAAAACAGGTGGGGAGAGGCTCCACATGACACCCGGAGCAGGCTCTTCCCGTGTTCTGTTCCCACTCACACCAGCCCCGACACCGGACACGGGAATGACAGGCCGCTGCTTACCGTGTTTCCAGCCCCGGCCCTGAACCCGGCTTGGATACTGCCGTCTGTCTGCAACAGGAGCCAGGCGCAGGCCGGGAGGGAATTGGCCCCTCTCCGCACTGGTTGTGGCCTGGGTGCACGCTCCCAGGCTCTCTAGCTGGTCCTCCCTGGCAGAGAGCCTCGGGCCCCCTCCAGCCCACAAGTGGTGTTTCCCAGAAAAGAGGGAAGTTGACCGGCACCCAAAGCAGCCGACGTTGTGTTGCTCTGGTCTTCTCTGAGGCTGACAGTGCTTGGGAAAGAGCTGACCCCATGGTCGCTGGAGAGCAATGCCTCTTGGCTCTACAGGAGAGTACCTTCTGCTTAGTTACTTCATCTTGGTGAACAGAGCCTGGCTCAAGACCACCCGTCTGCCCCTTGAGATGCTGTGACGGACACAGCAGAGGAGTGGCACGGTGGGGCAGCAAGGGTGTCAGGACACAGTGGCGGCTCTCCCAGGCCCATGATGCCAGGGGCAGTCCTCACACATGGCCTCTGCCCTGGGGGGAGAACGGGAGGAAGTTTCAGCGGAGCCTTCTGGGAAGAGAGCGGTCACGCCGACATGTCAGCCAACCAGCATCCATCACACACCCATCCTCTCAAGACAAGCTTCCTCTTGAGAGAACATTTTGTTTATGAAGACATCTGCAGTTGGGCTGCCCGCGATGATCTGGAAAGCCTCCTCAACCAGACGTGACCTGTTACGCACGGGTGGTGAGAGGACACAGCACATGTGGGACAGAAGCCGCAGCGAGTGGCTCCTCGGTCAAGAGTCAGGGGAAGGGTGCTGGCGGGGAGGTGTCTACAACAGGCACATGCATGAACACCCATGCTTGTGAGGATGAGGGCAGGGTCTCCAGCCGGCACACGTGTGCACGCCCAGGAATATGAGGATGGATGGTGGTCTCCAGCTGGCTCACGCGTGCATGTCCACGCTGATCCTCATGGCAACCCCTGAGGCTGGAGGCAGCCTCTCCAAGCCTCCACGTCCACGTCAAATGGGAATGAGCCACTCGCCCAGGCTGGATGGCTGGTAGCACAGGACCGGTTAGTCTCCTGTCGCCATGTGTCCGACTCTCACCTGCTCCTCACACTTGTCCTTGAACACGGGAAGGAGCTTACTCCAGGCATACTCGGAAAGCCGAGTCGGGAGGTGACTCCTTCCCCTGCTGCAGGCTTTGTCTGGAGATGGCACATCGCCCTGAGCCTTTCTCTCAAATACAGTCACAATTTTCCAGACGGCATCAACCTCCCCCCAGATATTTTCGTTTCAGTTGGAAGGTGCCACAAGCTGAACAAACCTGTGCTGAGCAGCACCAGCTGAATCCCCAGACAAGGGCGTTGCCACTGTCCAGGAGGGTCCACGTGGCTGAGGCCAGGGGCGCACTTCCTGGGAGTGCAGCTTCCTGGAACAAATGTAGCTCTTGCAGAATAACATGGTAAAAAAGCAGCCCATTCCATTCACTGGGCCGAGCTGCTGAATGGCCAGTTGTCCGAATGCAGGAGCTCTGCCTCCCACCCAAGCGCAATGGGCCTCAGCCGGGAGCCCCGTGGTAGCATTGCAGGCCTGGTCTGCTCTTCTGCTTCCTGCTCTCCTCACTCGGACGCATCGCTTGACTTTTGCAAACCTCGGTTTCCTTATTTGCCAAGTAGGACGTTAGGGTGCAGTGAGCGCCGGGAGGCCCAGTGCGTGGCTCCCGCCAGCACATGGAGTGTGGTGGACGCAGCACAGCATGGGGGAGGTTGAGGGCTTCGGGCTCAGAGGTGGTTAACCACCGTCCTCTGCAAATGCTTTGTGGCTCAGATGGCTTCCTGTTATCTCTCATGATAATACAGTTACCGTCCGAGGAACATCGGGCTGCTCCCCCTCGAAGCCATGAATCAAAGGGGCAGGAACTGGTGGAAAGAGGTTTATTTCTGAATTTGAATCGAGGGAACAGAGCCGGGTTTCTGGCCTCTTTAAAATGATTCTGCTCACCCTTCAGTCTTTATGGTCACTTTTGTAAGTTCAGGGTTGCTGGTGCCTACACATTAACCCACCACCGCGTGGTATCCATAGTGGCACATGTGGTCTGCATTTCCTGGTGCCAGCCACACCGGGCAGAGACGTCCATCAGATCAGCCATAGAGTGTAGGGAGTGAGCAGGGCTCAAGGCGTCAGGCCTCACTGCATGCTGCTACATGCGAAAGCTGTGCAAACCACAAAACTCACGATTCCTCGATGCTCTCTCATTCAGACCTGTGGCTACTCAGACAAGGGAGTAAATAGGGACGGGCATCACTCAGTTACCTGGGCACAGTCTGCAGGGAAGTTGAGTGTTCTCTGAAGTCACTCTCAGGAACGTGGGCACGGGAAGGAGCACGCGCACCCTTGCCTGGCCGTCCTCTAGGGGTGTGGTGACATGGGGTCTCCAGATCAGCACATCCCTTACCTTCCAAGGCAAGACAGTGCAGACCCACTTAGAACATTCTGAAAGCACAAAAGCTACTCCCAGATTTCCAGGAAAGAGCTGAGGGACACAGAAATCAAAGAAGGCTCCCAGGACCACACCCGCATCTCCCAGCTTGCGCCTTGTGGTCTGCAGGGCAGGAGGGCTCAGAGTGGCTGCGGGTCTCCTGTCCCCCTGCACTCCCACGGTGCAGACTCTGTCTCTGTGCGTGATCCCGGAGCAGGCCCCGCCAGACCCCATGGCCGACTCACTCAGGGCTGGTCGCCCCATGTGCAGAAGCACGTTGGCGGGCTCTCAGGCCCTTCCCCAAACTCCTGATGCGCAGAGAAGCAGGGCACACTCCTGGGGTGGGATGCAGGAGGCCCGGCTGCCCCGAGTCCCTTGCGACCCCTCGACTGTCCCCCTGTGCCCCAGGTACTCCCCGCTGGGTATTGCCTGCCTCATCTGCGGGAAGATCATCGCCATCAAGGACCTGGAGGTGGTGGCCAGGCAGCTGGGCATGTACATGGTGACAGTGATCGTGGGGCTCATCATCCACGGGGGCATCTTCCTGCCCCTCATCTACTTCGTCGTGACCAGGAAGAACCCCTTCTCCTTCTTCGCCGGCATCTTCCAGGCATGGATCACGGCACTGGGCACCGCCTCCAGGTAGGACCACAGGACGGCCCGTCTCCCCACCCCTTCGCCCTCGCTGCTGCTTCCCAGAAGCCCTACCCCTGGAATGCTTGTGTGCATTCCTTCTGGAAAGGTGAACGTGTGGGATTTCTGGCTCCTCCCTGGAGCGTCTGCGTCGTGGTGAGCCTGTGGCACACCAGTCTGGGAAGTGTGGTCTCCAGGCCATCGTCAGGGACGCGTGCTGTTAAACTGCACGCCCGTCTGCCCCCTGCGACACTTGTTTTCAGTGTTTTCGAAAGGGGCGTAGAGGGATGTTGTTCTGTGAACACTTCGCCTGTGACCTTGGAAACACCGTCACGGAATATCACCCCATTACCATTTGGGGTGATCGTTTTTCAGAAATGGGGGGTAAACGTATGCCAGGAAAGACTTTTCAAACAGAAATCAGCCAAGTCTGAGCCCAGCATGAACTGGACCCTTCTGCCCAGGCTTGACTTGACATTGACCAAGAGTCGGCTCTCCTTCACAACCGAGTTCTGGTGCCAAGGAAGCCAGGGAACCCCAGAGACATGAAGAGAAAGATCATTTTGAATGTCATTTTGGGTTGGATCTAGCAAAACACAGAATAGGCAAGAAGAAATGCATCAGCAATGCCTTGTGAATTAGAATTGTAAAGACTAGAGTTTCATCCCTTCAGTCTGCAATCGTTGATATTTCTGCACATGCTCCTGGGTAACTAAACTAAGACAGAGCACAAAAGACAGGTGGCAGGAGGCAAGCAAACTCCGAGCCCACAGCCCATGTCCAGGTCCCTATGACAGTTACGTCCCCACCTTATAGATCCATGAGGATTTGACACTGGTAGAAGGTAGGTTTTCAGGGAAAGTTGGAGCGTATTCATGCGTGGGGCCCAGATTCTGCATCCATTTCCCAAGAGGGAGGAAAACACATCAGAATGTCCCCTCTCCTCCTGGGCACTATGAGTTCCCGTGGTGACGTATCACTGCCGTCACGAGCCCCTCAGGTGGGGAAAAAGTTCATCTTGTCCTTTTCAACAACAAAGTAACAACTTTGTTTAATTTCGTTTTTGCTTTCTGGTATAATGTGGTGTTTGCTCGTGGTGAAAAAGTTCAGGCAGTGAAGAGCGTTTTGAAAGGAAATGAGCCTTACTGGTGGCATCCTGTTGCCTGCAGTGGCTGGGGGGACCCGTCCCACGTCTCTCCAGCCCCCGTGGCATGGGTGGATTGCTGTGTAAATGGCCGTCGTGGTCTTGGTCTGCATGTTGTGGAAGTCATAGCCGTGATATCGATGGACCGCAGTAGCCGTGATATCGATGGACCTCACTGCGGTCCTTAAACTTCATATGAAGGCAGTGTATGTGCCCCAAGACCCCGCCCCAGTGACGGGCGTGCAAGGCATGACCGGTGAGCAGGGTTGTGACAAACGTCCCCAGCAGCCACTTCCACCAGCCGCCAGGTGACGCCCGCAGGGTGAGCGCAGGGTGCTGGTGGGAAGCGCTCGCAGCCGGTGCCCCCCAGCTGGGATGGGCGTGCCTCCCCGCCCCTCGCCAACCCCGGGAGTCCTCAGCCACGTGCACAAAGAGACACATTTCCTGGGCGGGCAGCTCTTCCCTCGAGGTGGGGGCTGGGAGGGGGGCTGTCCCCAGCCGCCCCTCCCGCCAGCTGCTCCTCCGCCTACCGGCCACAGTCCCCCCGACCGGGCTTCATTCTTTTTGTGGGAGGACATCAGTTTGTGTGTCACACACTGCAGATGGTGCCCTCTCCAGCTGACATTTGTCTCAGACATTGACAGTGTTTTCGGTCTCTAGAAGTTTTTTGACTAAAAATGTTTTGGTAGAGATGGGATCTGACTGTACTACCCCGGCTGGTCTCTAACTCCTGGGCTCAGGCGATCCCTGGGGACCCTCCCTCCCCACCTGCCAAGTAGCTGAGACTACAGGTGCTACCGCACTCGGCTCTAGATGTTTTTAACTTGCTCTTAGGCGAAACTGTCAGCCTGTTCCTTTAGTAACTGAAATTTAGATTTTGCTCAGAAGTATCTTCTCTACCCAAGATAAGAAAACGTTATGTTTTCTTCCAGTGCCTCTATGGTTTTGATCTTAAATGATTTCAGAAATAGAATTATTATTTGTTCTTTTGAGTGACTGGGCCATTACACCAGCACCTCTATGAGACGGGGTGGCTCTTGAAGGGACCGGCTGGCCCAGGTTGGTGTCTCATTCTGGGACAGATGTGTGGGTTTCCAGCCAAGGTCACCAGGGTCAGACCATTTCTCCCCTTACCCTGAATTTCATCTGGAAAAAAAAATGTGGTCTTAATTTTTGGCAAAAACGTGGGTTTTGCCTGGATGTGGAATTTCTTTTTTAAAAAAAGCCATATGGCATGAGTCATGTGGTGAGAATTACCTCGGGGTTTGCCATAACAACCACAAGGAAAACACATAGGTCCCGGGGATAGCCCCGAACACCCTCCCTGCCTCCCTGGACCCTGTACTTCCCGGCGGTCCCAGAGGCTAGAGTCAGGGGGACGGCAGAGGGGTGTCCTGGGACAGACCTGTCTCCGTCCCGACTTCAGAGCAGGCTGTTAAACTTAATCTGGAAAAACAAAGGAGTCTCAAGTGTCTCTCCACGATAAGCCCCAGCTGAAGACTGTCATAGATCCTGGAGGCAGGAGGGGGCAGGATGGCCAGCCACCTGCAGGCACAGGATGCTCTAGGGGACACTGAAGTCCCAGCTGGGGCTATGGGCTGGGGGACTTTTGAGACATAAAGACAGCCTGTCTCGTAGGGAAACTGAGGCTGTTTCCACCTTAAAAGCCAGTCCTTTCCCCAGTCATCACTGTCTATATCATACCTGTCTACAGGCCCTCTGGTGGCAACTTAGACAGTTGGAGGTATCTCAGTGACCCCAGAGTGTCCTTGGGCTCACACAGCAGAGGGCCCTGGTTGCCAGCCACAGCAGCGCACCACACAGGCCCGTCCTGGTATCCTGGCAACCGGAGAGGGCCCAGGGCCGGGCAAGGGGGAACCGGGAGCACTGACTTCTCACTACGACCAGGTCTCACCACGCCCCCGCAGGGTTCGTGCCAGCCGTGAGGAGCTGGTCCCCCAACACGCCCTTCTCTTCCCCACCTGAGCCCAGGAGGGGTGCCAGGCAGACTGAGACTCGGAGTCGCACCAGGTGTTCCACGGGCCCACTGGCTCCGAGGTCCTGGCAGGCACTTGGGGCCAGGATGCGAGGACAGGCAGGTCGGACATCCCCCACTTTAGAACTTCTGGCGGCCCTGGAACCCACATTTTGTTTGCTTCCCTGGAGCTTCTGGGCTTTCCCCACTGTGAGAGCCTGAGGCCGCTGCAGGAGCCATGTCCACCTCATCCCTGGCTCAGGCCGGCAGCAGAGAGCTGTGACTGTGGCCATCAGTGCTAGAGAGAAAACACCCCAGATGCTGTCTGCATTACAGGGTTTTGGAGTCACTTGATGCAAGGGTTTGAATAGAAAAATAGCCCAAGGGGTTTCCACAGAGCTTTGAGGCAGACCCCTGTGTCCTTCTGTCTACGTGGAAACGGCACTCTTTGGGAGCCTTGTCCTTGCGGGCCTCTGTGTTAGGTCACATGCGACCATGTCAGGAGTGCTGCCTTGAGCCGGGTTGCGTGGCACAAGCCCGCATCCCATGATTGGCAGCATGGGGCAGGAGTTGACCGGGCCGAGTGCTTGACGCATGTGGAGTGTACCTTCCTGCCTCCTGTTGCTGGGGTGGCTGCAGTGACGACCTATCCAGAGAGCTGGATACCCGTGTGGGTCCTGGTGACTTGCCGACAGCGGCTTGGCCTGGGTGCCATTCTCAACACTAGCAAGCCAGGCTTGGGGCTGCTCCCAGGGGCCCGGGTCACTCGAAAACTCCCCAACCTGTTCCCTGTTGGGAGCTGATTTATTTCTGACGGATCAGTTGGCAGCCCGGTTATCACTGGTGGCCAGATGGGCTTCGGGACTGACTCAGGATGGAGACAGCGGCCGAAGACGGAGCCGCAGCTCTGGCGGGCCTCAGAGCCACAGGATCATTGCTGTCTGCCCGTCTTCGGAGGTGGCACGTGCGCCTGCAGTGCGCCATGTCTCAGGCATTGCTGCGCGGCGGGGGCTGAGGGAAGGTGGGACCCGGGTCTGTGCCGTGCCTCCTCCGGCGGCGTGACTGGCCCCCTGTCCCCCAGTGCCGGCACCTTGCCTGTCACCTTCCGCTGCCTGGAGGAGAACCTGGGCATCGACAAGCGCGTCACCAGATTCGTGCTCCCCGTGGGCGCCACCATCAATATGGACGGCACGGCCCTCTACGAGGCGGTGGCCGCCATCTTCATAGCCCAGATGAATGGCGTCGTCCTGGACGGGGGCCAGATCGTGACCGTCAGGTGAGTGGGGGCACAAAGCTCCTCCCACCCGCTGCCCCCACCCCCGCGGGCGCTGTGTGTCATGGGCCATGGAGCTCAGCTTTCCCGGAGGAGGCAGGGTGAGTCCCATGAGGCCTGGGTTCTCAGCGTGGGGACATGGTGGACTGCGTGTGGTCGTGGCCCCGAGCCGCCCCCGAGACACAAGGAGTCCATCTCCCCAAGGAAGGCAGCCCCCTTCAGCACCCACAAAACCACAGGGGAACCCACATTCCAGAAGTGCCCTTCCTTCCAGCTGTGACAGCTTGTCTGAATGACATCTGGAAAAGAGGGGAAAAGTCCTTTTTTTGCCCATGGTGGAACCATGGAGCCCCCCTTGGTGTCTGGGCACTCGAACCCTAGGTTAATCGAATGGTGCTGGGCGTGGCCGGCATGCTGGAAGGATGCTTCCGAGGAGGCCTCCCACCATGTCACTGAGTCTTGGCACCACGTTCTGAATGACGTGTTGTGCCCACAGCACAGCGCCCGGACATCTGGGCGGGCGTCGCTTGGAATCTGCTGGTGGCTCCCCCTAGTCGGCTAGACTGGATCAGGGCCTTTGCTCCTCCATACCCTCACGTTCACGCTCCCCACAGCCTCGGACCCTCGCATGTTGTCAGGAGGGCCTGGTGCTTGTAGACACAGGCGCACGCGGCTGCAAACACCGTGTGTTCCCTGGGAGGGGCAGAGGCGTGTTCCCGACTTTGCCATTTCCTTGTCTGCTTTTGGAGCCACGCACACCTTCTTCGTGCCCCAAACACGCCAGGGGGAGGTCCCGCAGGACTGAGGCTCCGGTCCTTCTGTCCCAGCTGGCAGACCCCAAGCTGGCTTTGGGTCAGGGTCCCAGGTCTCAAGACCTCTCTGTGCCCTCGGGGGTGGGATAGATCCAAGCCTAAAATGGCCAGGGGGCCCTCGCCAGGCTTCCTCTCTCCCATGACCGGCCTTCTCTGTCCCCACAGCCTCACGGCCACCCTGGCCAGTGTGGGTGCGGCCAGCATCCCCAGCGCTGGCCTGGTCACCATGCTCCTCATCCTGACGGCTGTGGGCCTGCCGACTGAGGACATCAGCTTGCTGGTGGCCGTGGACTGGCTGCTGTAAGTGCCTGTGGATGGGCCCCGGGCGGATGGCGGATGGGCGGGTCCCAGTCCCAGCCAGGTCTACGGCAGCTCCTTGCCCCTTCTCTCGTCCCGAGCACTGTGACAGGGCTCGCCCGGGAGAAGGAGACAGAAGCTTCGAGGGCCTCACGGGCTAGTGTATTATAGCAGAGTGGGAGGTGCGGGGACAAGGAGCCAGGCACGCGTGTGTCCCAAGAGTCTCCACACGCTATGTTGCATGAGAAGGCCACACGCATGGCGCGAGCCGTCCACACGGAGCTCTGGGTGGAGGCGGTGGGTGCTCAGGTGGGAAGCGATTGGTGCTGCCGGGTCGGGTCGACCCAGAGACTCGCTGGGAAAGGCCTGGGAGACCTTAGGCTTGGCAGACACGGTCTTATGCTCAGGCAAGCACCAAACCATGTTTGGCATGCATTTTGCGTGGAAATCACACTGGCAGGACAACAGATTGAAAAGCAGCCGACACGTGACGGTGGCAGTAGAGAGGGGCCACGCCGGCCTAGGGTGAGGGGCCGGGGGAGGGTGTCAGGATGCCGTGAAATGGCGTCTGGCCTCCACAAGGCTCCACACCGTGCTGAGTGCTTGAGTCTCCTCCTCTTCAACTGGAAAGTGCTGGACCAGGACCCTCTTTATGGACGAGGAACGTGAGGGATACAGAGGTGAAGGGACAGAGATGCGGTCCTGGGTCGGCCTGGCGTGAAAGCCAGCCACATTCTGCTTCACGGCCACGTTCGAGCCTTAAAGGCCATGATGGCCGACGGGTGGGAACTTCCCAAGTGCACATCGGAGGAAGGGGAAATGGGATGCAGCAGTCTAGGCTGCTGGCAAAGCCTCTGCAGCTACACGCAGTGTGGGACACTCGAGGGGCCCTCGCAGTCACGGACAGTGTGGCAAGGGAGTGGGCGGGACAGCCCCAAGGGTCACAAGAGGGCTCGGCCTTGACCGTGCACGTGGCTTCCCCAGCCTCCCAGGAAGGGCCTCTCCTTACATGGAAGACCCACTGCCCACACTGCCCACTCTTAAAGGCGCAGGTCTGGGCACGGTCCCCACAAGGGAGGCTTGAGGGGTCCTCTCCAGGGCCACGTGGGCTGGGACGTCCCGTGGGTAAGCATGGAGGCCCCTGTCCTGCCTTGGCATTCCATGACGAGGCCTTGGGCCACGCAGGATCCTGGATGTCACAGGCACACAGCGACTCACGCTGGCGCGGAGGTCGCACCATGCTGCCCACGCTCATTTTCCTAACTGCCATGCATGCCAGTGGCCAGTCTCCTGGCACGTGTTGGCATGAAGTTGAAGAGCCAGGAGCCACGTGCTGAGGACCGGAGCTTGTTTCTCCTCAAGTCGGGAAGGGCAGCGCGCAGGTCCCGCTGGCCGCCTGGCTGTCCTGGCCTCACCTGCTTCCCCGTCTCCAGCCAGGGGCTTCCTCGTTTGGCCCCGTCATGCCGGTCGTCCAAGTGCAGCGGCAGTTTCCGGCATCGTCTCTTCCTCCTGTTGAGGTGTCCCTGGCCTGAGAGAGAAGAAGGGAGATGACTGACCCCTGGGCCTGAGCTCAGGCAGGGAGGCGGAGAGGCGGCCAAGGACAGGAGAGCCGGGAGGCTGGAGCCGTGGTCTGCGCCCCCTGTCCCGACTCGAGGACTCCGGGTGGGCCCCTCTCGCTCCGACCTCAGCTGGCCAGGGGAACAGCGACCTGCCCGCTCGAAAGCAGGAGCCGGGCGCTGCCATGCGCGCCCTTCCGGTTTGTGCATCCAGGGGAGGGCCCTGCTGGTGACGGACTCCAGGTGCCAAGGAGCACAAGGTTCCTTCCAAGAAGAAAAGAGAGGAGGCGGGGTCCTGGGAAAGCAGGGGTGCCTGCAGCCAGGCCAGGCCTGCTCTGAATCGGCCCGGTGCCGCATGCTTCCTCAGCAGCGAGAGGAGCATTGGAGATGGCTCTCGGCCGCGGGCTGTGCCC
>NW_007256220.1:78874-156294 GCF_000164805.1 Carlito syrichta | reverse complement strand
AGCCAGGGTGCTTTTCCGTGGGGGTTGGGAGTCTTCACAGGTCTGCAGATGTTGCGGTGAAGACTCGAGCCCTGGAAGACGCTCGCATCTGGGCACAACGGACGGAGGTGCTGGCTCCTGCACCCAGGGTGGCCTCTGTGTCAGGACCCCTGGCAGATATTTAAGGGAGACCTCACTGGCTCCCCCACCTCTGAGGGAGGCAGGATGGAGTGACGTCAGGTCAGCGCTGGGAAGAGGTCATCAATAACTGGGCCTGGCCACAGAGGGAAGAGGACAGCCCTGATAAGCGGAACTGTGTGGACACGGCCTGCCTCCCACAGGAGGCCCTGCAGGGAAGCCTTTCCTGGGCTGGCGTGGACTCACTGGGGCCAGAACTGAGGGGCAGCTCAGTCAGGAAAACCTGCAGAGCCTCCACCCAGCAGGAGGACGCTGACCTCCCCGGGCATCCCTCTCTGGAGGGAAGACGGTGGCCGTGCTGACCTGGCCATGTTTCAACTTCAATCCAAACAAAGCAGGCAGTGACATTTAACGTGTCGCAGGCTTTGCAGACTACTGACCAAGCCGGCATTTCCACCAAGGTCCTGGCATGCCGATGGTGCTGGCCAGGGACCCGCTTCCGGGAGCAGCAGCCCAACCAGGGAAGGACACAAGGCCTGTGTCCTGCTGCACCTCTGCCCATTTCTGAGTGACTGTTGAGACCCAGGCATCGCTCCCCGAGCACAGATGGGGTGGCCGCAGGACGCACACAGCTGATGCTTGGGCCGTGCCCTAGTGTGCGGGATGCTGTCCTGAGTGCTTCACAGGAGCTGATTTAGAGTCGCCACCCATCATGAGGCAGCTGGGGGTATTGTCCATATTTTGCGGAGAGAAAACTGAGGTTCAGACAGCACTAACTTACCCCAGTTTAGCGGATATTAAATGACTGTGCTGGGGCTTCGCAGTGTCTCCGCCAAGGCCAGAGTGTGTGGCTAGCCCCAGGCCTCTCTTCAGGCGTGTAGACTCGGTTGCTCCCAGGCAGGAGAGGAGCCAGGGCCTTCTCGAATGGAGAGACATGGATTATTAAACTCCCAGCTCAGGTCTCCTTTTTCCTGGGCTGCACCTTCCTGTTGAAGGCACGAGGATGGCCGGCTCACACCCGGGCCAGCTTACACCCAAGGCCCCACCAGGCCGGCTCACCCCCAAGGCCCCCACCAGGCCGGCTCACAGCCGCAGGCCCTATGTCAGCCCAGCCGGGCCTCCCAGGGCAGTGTTGTGAGGACTGCTCTCCAGTAGGAAGCAGACCGACAACAGCAACTAGCGTTCTCTCTAGGCCTGTGTTCAAGAACAAATGGAGGCCCGCTTGCCCCAGAAGGAGCATCCCCTGGAGGGCCCCCGAAGGCCGGGGCCGAGAGTGTCCGGCCGTGCCTTTGCCTGAGCCTCCCTGGTCCCCCTACTTCGGTGGGATTCCCGTGGCTTCCCTCCAGGACTCTGGTGAACATGGCCGGGGGTTGCCTCACACTGTTTGAGCCTGACCGCTCTGTGAGAAGACACTCCTCACCCCACGAACTGAGTGAGCTCTCCTGGGCCGGCCGTCATGGGGAGGGTACCAGCCCTTGCGCTTCTCATGTCAGAAGTTGCAAGACAAGCCTCGGAGAAGGATTTTCTAAAAGGCTTCTGGTTCTGGAAACACTCTGGAAGGTTTTCTTTCAGGTGAATAGCAAGGGCGAGACGGACACACAGTCATAGCACACGCAGGTCCACAAGGAAAGTGCCCTGGCTTCTGCTCCAGCAGCTGTGGTGTCTGCGTGGTGGGGCATGTGGGGCGGGTGAGCGAGCGTCCGCCCCACAGAAAGATGACCCATCCCTTGGGGGTCTTAATGGCTAGTCTGTCCGGTAGAACTAAGAAAGCTGGTGGAGGCGGCATGGAGTCTCCGAGAGCTCCGAAGACGGGAGGAGCACTGGACACTGTGAGGTGCGTCCAGAGCCTGGGCCTCGCCGCTGAGTCTGGGACACCATTTCTCTCTAGTCCTCTTCCCTCCTCCTCCTCCTTTCCTTTGCTGTCACGGGTTGGGCTGAGCCACTCATCAGATGTTTGGCACGGCCCCTGCCCGCCTATGTGGCTGTGGCTTCTGATCGACACGCAAGGACACCACGGCTCAGAGCCAAGTGCCTTGCCTGGAGCAGGTGGGGGAAAGGTGGTGTGAGGCTCGCCTGGCCTCCCAGCCCGGGCCTCCCAGCCCTGCCTCCCACTGCCTCCAGGCTGAGCCTCGCTGTTCTGTGTTCCCAGGGACAGGATGAGGACGTCGGTGAACGTCGTGGGCGACTCGTTCGGGGCCGGGATCGTCTACCACCTGTCCAAGTCTGAGCTGGACACCCTTGACTCCCAGCACCGTGGGCACGAGGACATCGAAATGACCAAGACGCAGTCCCTGTACGACGGTCTGAAGGACCACCGGGGCAGCAACTCCAGCCAGGGCGTCTACACCGCGCACAACTCCGTCGTGGCAGACGACTGCAAGGTACCCCTCCCCTTCATGGACATCGAGACCTGCATCTAGCCACGCATGCGCCCACTGCTAACCACAGCCGCAAAGCCTGCATGCGTTGTTGTCCGTCTGTCCTTCGGGGGCCGTGCGCCAGCGCTCACGTCCCAGGCCATCTAACTGTGTCTAACACGGCGGGAAGGTGGAAGCAGCCACTCTGGCCCCCCCACCCCCGCCCGCCCAGTCGACGCGTCCGATTGGGGTTCTTGAGTGTTTTGCCCAAGCACGCGTGGCTGCCAGAGTGAGGGCTTTCCAGTATTCTATTCCGCAAACAAGACACCAAGGGAAAACTCTAGCCTTATTTGTTTTTTGCGGCACGAGTGTGCCTATAAATTGTGCCCACGTGACTTTGTACCACTGTCTTTCCCCTAATTATTTTTGCGGGAAGGGTGAGTTTTGACCTGGGAGTCGCTGCTTCCAAAGTGGGTGATGAGTTGCAGCTGAGGAGTAGCGATCCTTCAGGACCGTCCCCAGGGATGCTTTTTAGAAGCACCACGTCTCACACAGCACGTGGCAGCGCCATCTTCCCTGCAGCGCGGATGTTCTGGGCTCTCCTCCAAGGTGCTGGGCGCTAAGTCTTCAAGCCTATGGGCTCTGTCTCGCCTTCACTGTCACTAACTCGGCATTGTCAAAGTCAGAGTGTCATGACCAGAGTGAAGCAAACTTGGACAAACCCTGGTGGGTGAGCAGAGTCAGTCGGGGGGTGGTGTGCCAAAACGCTTCCTCTCGGCAGCTGTGGACACTCCAAAGCCAACACAGACACCTGGCTCCTTTCTGACTTCTGTTGACAAGGTCCCAGCTAATCAGGAATGTCTTCCTGTCACTTTGGGTCGCTCCCCATGCACACCAGGGCTTCTGCCAGGCACTGAGGGTGGCACAGGAGCAGCTCTCTTCATGGGGCCAGAACGTAGCTTGAATTCTGGCAGACTGGCGTCTTCTGCTTGGCCCCTCAACGTCGGGCACGTGGGTGCGTGCACCAGGTTCTGAGATGAGTTAGGGAGGGAGCCCCCATCAGGAAGCAATCGCACACATGAGCTCATGGGTGACGTGAACACGAGTCAAATGGTTAGAAGCACAGAGGCCCCCAGAGCACATCATCCGTTCTCCTGGAGGGTCGGTGCCCCCACACCCACGTGGACATGCGGGGAGTCCTCATCAGAGGTCACTGTGGCCCCACCGGGGTCAACATTCCTGAAATCGCTCTCTGCTCTGTCCCAGGCAACAAGCACCTGCCGTGTGCCTTGTCAGGGTTGGTGGACCGCCCCCCCGCAATTCCATGACATCCTGTGCTTTAATCATTCAAGTATTTATTGAGCGCCTGTGATCTAAGAAGCCCTGATTTGGCGTTGGGTGACAGCAAAAAGAGTCTGCAGTGTTGTAGTGAAGATAAGGCTTGAATGCAAATTATTGCCGTATAGGGAACAGAGCACAAAACAAAACGAAACTGCCATTTTTAAAAGTCTCACAATTGAACATAGGAAGAGTCTGGGTGGTTCCTGCCCCGGCCCGCTCGGAGCTTCCTAAGAGGCTTCTGGACATCATGTGGGCCACGTTTAGAAGAGAGGGTGTATAGGTTTGGAGACAGTTTTAGATTTCAGACTTCCTGGGTTGTTGTTTTCTTCTTGAAGGACGTCAAACCCATCAGGATACATTTGCTTTATTTTTCAAAGCAAAGTATTTCCGACTTCATGGGGATGTGCCTGTGAATTCCCCCTGCCAGAAGGAAGTGAGCCACGAGAGGGACTTTGCTCTGACTCACACTGCCATGTCCGCGCCTGAGACAGCGCCTGGCGTGTGGGGGGCTCGATACGTATTTGCTGTCTATGTCCTCCTAGGCCTTTACTCTTTGCATGCTTTTGATGGACAGCCATGGCGGTGGTGGCTCAACCCCTGTGTAGTTGGCCAACCAGCTCCTGAAGACTCAAGGACTGATTAGCATGCGAACGGCCACCCTCACCCAGCTGGCCAGGAAGATGAGGAAATGGCCCCCCGGGTTTAATAAGACTCCAGTGTTTGCATGTTCAACAAAGTGACTGGTTCAGCCCAGGGAAGGTTCTGGGTCCCAGCCTTCGCTGGAGAGGCATGTTGCCTCTTCTCAGTGAGCGGAGGCTGTGAAGCTGAGGGGTGAACACTCACCCACCTAGCCACTCCTCTGAGCTTCCTTCGGGTCAGCGTTCGGTCTCACTGTTTCTCACTTCTTAGAGGCCAGCACTTACTGCCAACGCCATCCCCTCCTCCCTGTCACCCAGGGGCTGGAGTGGGCAACAATGGGGTGGTTCGAGGTGGAGTCCACTTTCCTTAGCCCAGGGAGGGAATGCCAAAAAAGCTGCCATCTGGCACTTTTGAAACAGGCCCTAGAATTTACAAACAAAGGCAGACCTCGAAGCCCCGCCCCCAAGCCCTCCGGGCCTTCCCGGGCTCCACACAGTGGCTGATGGCTCATCCCCAAGAACCAAGGGCACGTTGGAGGTCACAGCAAATGGAGGCAGACAGTCTGTCCCTGGCGGTCCTTCCTGACAGTTCACTGAAAGGGAGACAAATTTGCTGCCGCTCTGGTTGAAACGTTAACCATGGCAAGCACCACTCTGTCGTGCCAGTCTCCACGTCCAGACCCTTGCCTGGGGTGGCTGTGGACGCCACACCGCTTTTCCGCTTTCAGCGTGGTGACTGCGTGGGGGCAGCCGTGGCTAACCGCATGACCTTTCCTAGAAGGTGGGGGCTGGCGGGGACTGCAGGAGTGTGTCTTCCCACTGGCATGGCTCGCGGGGCACTGGGTCTCTATTCCTGGCATGCTGTGTGTTCTCTGATGCATGAGCTCACGTGTGCCAGGGTGGGAGGAGGTCAGATTTCTTTCCAACCTTGTGCGTTTGTCATGTCTCCACGTTCTAATGCTTCCATAAATCCAGTCTCTCCATTGTGTGGAATGTCAGTCGTGGGTTTGAGTTTGCACGTGACCTTGAGGACAGACAGACAAAGGTAAGCTAGGAAGCCCCTAGAAGGGGGAAGGGGGAGACCTTCCTGCCCTGCGTGAGGGTTAGCTCACTTTCAGACAGAGAAGTGTGATCTAGACAGTCTATTCAGGTGTCTGTTTTTTCCTTTGGTGGGGTAGGTTGGAGTCTCTCTCCATTGCCCAGACTAGAGTACAATGTCACAATCATGGCTACTACAGCCTCGACCTGCTGGGTGCAGGCGACATCCCACCTCAGCCTTGCAAGTAGCTGAGAATATAGGCGAGCACCACCACACCTGGTTAATTGTTTACTGTATTATAGAGATGAGGTCTCACCATGCTGCCCAGGCTGGTCTTGAACCCCTGGGCTCAGGCAGTCCTCTCGCCTCGGTCACCCAAAGTGCTGGGATGACAGGCTGAGCCACCTTACCTGGCTTATATTCATTTATAAACATCTGCATTGGAATGACTTAGCCATCCACTGCCCCCAATGTCAGGCTGAACCCTCCATTTCTCTTTAATTTCTCAACCAGGATGACTTACTGGCAGAGGCTGACACCATGAGTTCTGCTTTTTCTTTTCTTTTTTTTTTGAGTTGGAGTCTCACTCTGTCACCCAGACTGGAGTGCAGTGGCCGCTCCCGGCCACCGCAGCCTCGACCCGCTGGGCTCCGGCAATCCTTCCACCTCAGTCTTCCAAGTAACTGGAACTACAGGTGTGCACTACCACGCCCGGCTAATTTTTGGATTTATTGTAGAGATGAGGTTTCGCCAAGTTGCCCAGGCGGGTCTCGAACTCACGGGCTCAGGCAATTCACTCACCTTGGCCTCCCAAGGCGCGGGATTACAGGCTGAGCCACCGAGCCCGGCCGAGTTCTGCTTTTTCAATTGGTCGCATCTGAGATCCGCCCAGCCTCACCACAGCTGGACCTTCCGCATGTATGAGCAGAGCCGTGGCTGGTTCTGGGCTCTCTCGAGGTTGTCTGGAGGGGCCCACAGGCACTGGGCTCCCTGTGACAGGCCAGTGGGTAGTTGACACCCCCCGGCCTTGAGAGCATGGTGGAAGTCATTCCCCAAATTGCAAAGGATCTGTGGCCTCTCGAACCCTACCTTGCCAGCTATGGGGACTTTTTAAGCTCACACATCACAGTTGAAAACCAAGCGATTCCCCCAGAAGGGACCCGATAAAGCGACGATCAGCCGTGTGGCGTGGACTGGTGCCATCCACACGACCGCAGGCTTCGTCCAGGCTCAGCCGTAAGCCGGTGTCACTGGGGTCGTTTCAGGTGACTCTGGCAGCCAATGGGAAGTCGGCCGACGGCGGTGTGGACGAGGAGCCATGGAAACGGGACAAGTAGGCTGGGCCCTCGCAGATTCTCGATAAAGTCCCCGGCGTCTCTTGTGGTCAAAGGTGACATAAACAGCTTTCCGTCAACAGGAATGTGTGTCTACTTCTGTGTTTCCTTAACCTGCTAACTGAGGTTCAGCGGGCACGCCATCGGTGGGCACAGCGCTGTGTCCCCGCCACGTCATGCTTCATAACCGTCTAACGTCTCACCCATGCCATCGTCTGCTCTGAGGTGCTGGAGGGACCCGTTTGCACTGAAGACACTTTCGGCTGCTCCCCGTCCTCCCACGATGCAGAGATGCAGACGCCCATGTCCCCGGGGCGCGCCTCTGTGGCTGGGCACGCTCCAGGGATATGGGGCGGCACACACATGCTCGGGCTGTCATCCTCAGCGTGGTCCCTGCACTTTGCGGTGGCACGGACAAGAGTCCTGCTGGAAGCTCGAAAGAGCAGCCCCCGGAATGCCATGTGGTGCTTGTGCGTGGGGAGGGTCGAGGCTAGTGCCCTCTGGGGACCCCGACGACGTGTCTTGTATATCCCCTAAGTCGGGTGTCTCCGAGGGTCTCAGTGGGAGCCGTGCACTGGCGGGTCATGGAGCCCTTGCATCCCACCTCCCTGGCCTGTCAGTGGGAACGCCACTGACCCTCCAAGGGTGCTTCAGAATCTGCTCTGCACTTGCTCATGGACAAGGAAGTTTCCCATGGGACACCGTGTAGATTGACAGAGGCAGGAGCACGGGCTACATGAAGCAACCCAGTATAAATGCTCAGTTAGATGAGTCTGGTCTGCAGTCACCGGGTTAGTTAGTTGAGTTTGGTCTGCAGTCACCCTATGGGACATCTGGTCTGTTTTGCTTTCTTTTCCACCCATAGATTCCTTTTGGGGTTTCTAACCCCCCAAAATATCTTTTTAATCCACCAGTTGCTTCAGTCATGTTCTTGCCAGCTACGCCTGAGGTCCACATGTGGCTGTGGCCCTCTCAGATTGACGCTTGAGGAAACAGAATAGCTGGTCTCTTCTCCTGTGCAGGAGGCACCTGGTTGCCTCTGTCAAAGCACACAGGCAGCCACGGGCACTGGCTCTCCCCAACCTGCTCAGCAGAGAGGAAGAAAGTCAGCATCTGAGCACAGCCCTTTGACGGGGGCAGGCCCAGGGCAGAGCCCAGCCGCCGTGGGCTGAGTGGGACGGAGGGTGGCTCATCACAGTTCCCAGAGGCAGCCATGATGAGGCTGTGAGTCTGGGAGTGTCCATGCACGGTTGGCCCCGCCCAGTGCCTTGCACACAATAGGCAGCAACGCATCCGTGATGACTGGTCACGCAAGCTGCGTTCCCAATGTCTCCGCTGCTTTTGCATGAATAACACACAGGGTTTTCCTGTCAAGAGGGTGGCATAGGAGCGGGTGTGCATCCGAGGCCAGTGTGGGCTCTGAGGGCCCATGGCTGCAGGACCCAAATTCTCCGAGGGGAGCATTTACGGAGCTTAGATACCCCTTGTCACCCGCTCCTGTGGTTTCTGCCTTCCAAATCAGGCCCTTGGGAGCATACGCAAGACAGGAGCTCCCCACTGTCTTTCCCCTAGACCCTCCCTATTTTTGGATAGGGACCCCATTGAACAGTATTAAGCAGCTTCCTGCAGAACAGACCCTGGTCTTTCTTCTCCTTCGCTGGGCAGTTGACAGGGTGGCCCAGGACACGCTCAGGCGTGGCTGTGGGGGCGCTGCCTCAACGGCACGTGTGGGTGAAGGGAGCAGCTCCCAGCTCAGCTGTCCCGAGCTGTCTTGAGCAGGGCTTTCCCATGATGAGTAGAAGGGGCCAGGCAGACGTTCGGGCTCGGTGCTTTCTGCTGTGGGAGGCCACCTGTGTGCGCAGGACGCGCTGCTCAAGGGGCGGCCGCCGGATTGGTTTCTCCAGTCTCAGCCCGAACATCTTTCCAGAGCGTCGGCCTCAGCTTCCTCCACACTGTCCTGCGAACCTGGGGCATGCAAGTGGCATGTTCAAAGGAGTCAGGCACCCGGCTGAACACAGCAGCCAGTGAGTCTCACGAGACCACACAGGAAATCACATCTCCCTGGAACCTTAATCCGTCATATCGAAAACAAGCAGTGTCTCAAAGCAGGGCCAGCCCGAAGACGGAGGGTATCTGCAGTCCTGCGGCCCTATGTACCCTTCCCACACTAACTCGGAGGTCCTGGCCAACCGACATGCCGCCAACAGAGTAGATGGACCCTGTGTGTCCCTCCAATGACCTTCATCTAAGACCGGGGCCCATGTGACCCACCATCATGTGTGCAGACTCACCCTGGAGCATCCGACACAGAAGTGAAGGTGCCAGTCCATTAATGTTCGATGGTGCGCATATGTGACGCGTGTGCCCAGGTGTGCAGGCCACACTCAGATGCTGCACCCTGAGGGTCTGTGAGTGGGGCCTTGGCGACGCCCTTGTGTCATAGGCTCGTGCCCTTTTTCAGGAATTGGAAGCCCGTCAGGAGAAGCCAGCTCAGCACACTTAGTCCTTCCCTGTCCACTCCTGCCCTTGAGAGACCCTCAGGGTCGGCATTTAGTCACATGCCAGGATTCAAGGGGCTGGACCCATCCACAGGGAAAACGACCCATCCCTCGAGGTGATCCTCCCCTGGTCCTGGGGAACATGCCCCTCACACAGGGCACTGGAGACCCAAGGCCACTGCCACATCCTCCTGACCCTCGGCGACCCTCAGCATGACTCCAGCTGGCAAGATCTGAACGCACGGCTCTGAGTCAGTTCTCATTTCCCGCTGGGGACAGACAGCCCTGGTTTTGCTGCCGGGGGAGGTTACCGTGCAAAGACACACCCGTCAAAGACACGCCCTCACCTCTCCTCTGGAGCCACTCGTCAGCCTGCACATTCGTGAGAGCGGAGAGAAGGCACCCGAACGGCCAACTCTGGCCTCGAGCTCGCAGCCTGTGAGAAAGGCTTGGGGGAAGGCCCAGCTCTGGGGGACCCTGGTCGGGACATGGGAACCCCAGGACTAGCAGATCGGAGGGGTTCGGGCAGGAAGCCCTTCTGATGTGAAGTGCTGGAAACACACATCCTGGGTCCCCAAAGAAAACCCAGTCCCTCCATGTTTGGAAAACGCCACACCACCCTTTGCTCTCAACAGCAGAAGTCATGGTGCAGCTTTCACTTCAGCCAGCATCAGGCCTCTGGCACCTGTGCAGTGTTTCCCCATGAAAAGCAGCAATACATGTGCATGCCCAGAGTGAAGTCCCCTGGGGCCCAACTCCTGGAAATCAAGTCTCCACTGCCCTCGCCTGCTCCGATGTCGGCAAGGGGCGGCCGTGACCCTGGCAGAGGCAGCGTCCCGACCTGGCTGCCCGCCAGGTCCACGGCTGCACGGGGGTCTGGGCTGCAGATGGGCCATGCCATTCCAAACCAAGAAAAAGTACCCCGTGGGTTTCCCACCACTGTCGTATTATTTGAATAAGAATCCTGGCGTCTGGGCGCAGGAAGATTAGGTTAACGCAGAGTCCTAGAGAGCGCAGGGGCAGCTCGGTCAACCTGGTCAGACAAGGTCGGCCATCTCAAGGTCTGCAGTCACTTCTGGCCAACAGAGAGAAGGGCACGGAGTGCTGACCAGCCGGGCGCTAGAGGCAAGCTGTCGCTCTGGAAGTGTCACGCTGCTCGTGAGACTCCACTGAGGATTCAACCCGACGCTCCACCTCCCACCCTTCCACCTCACCAGTCCCAGCATTCCCCTTACCGCGGCAGCCTCACCAAGAGACCGCTCAATGCACGCCACGCCCATTGGTGTGAAGGTCCGTCTGAGAACGGGTGCCGACGTCCTGACTGAGCAGCGCCCAGCCTCCTGGCACAGCACAGATAGTGCAGGCAACAGCCCTGAGCTGAGAAGCAGCGTGGGTTGGTGGTGGGGATATGGGTGGGACCGGCCCAGCCAGCCTTCAGCCATGGGGCTTGCCACGTCACTGCCAAGCCTCATTTTCTCCCACAGGAAAAGCAAAGGGTTGGACTCACGACCCCAGTCCCCTCCCGGCTCGTGAGCCCATGGTGCCGTGCCCTCAGCTCGCTTCTTTCTCAAGAGGCTCCCTGCGGCCCAGGCTGCCTGTAGTGCTCTGAGTCCAAGGACAGCAGTGAGCCCCACGGTCGTGCAGAACCCATTTCAGTCCGTTCATCTCTTCCAGGGAAACTGGCTTCGGGCCTTGTCTCATGGGCGTCTCTCAACAGGCGGGGAGGGTGGCTGCGTTACTGCAACCGGCGTTTGGGACGCCAGCACATGTTCCAGATGAACCGTCTCGGCATGGGCGCTCAGCCACTTGAACACTCTCATGAAATTTGGTGCAAGACTTCGTGGACACAGCGGCTGTCCTGACACCTTCCCTCCTCAGGTGTGCACCCACCCTGCGCACTGGCCCAGTCCTTTCTCCGAAGGGTGCCCGGGTGTTGGTTTGCTTTTGCCGTGGGTGCCACATTGCAGGCAGAGAAGCACTGCCTTACGGTAATGGAGTCTTCCAGCTATCCGGGCCACCTGCCTCACCTGGGGAGTCTCCGGGGGATGAGTGTGTGATCTGCGGGGCACGTCTCCAGCAGGGCCTGGCAAGCTCCTCGCGCTTTCTGGTCCTGCTGTAGCGGGCGTCAGTCACACCTTGGCTTCTGGTCCAGGCTCCTGCGGCAGGCGGGGCAGGGTTGGTGTTTGCTGTGTTGTGGGCGACTTGAGGTTTCGGGCAGCGGGATGGAAAGCAGAACTACGGGGTTGGGCATGCTTATCCACTGGCCCTTCCCGTGAGTGCAGAAGATCCGAGGCAGGAGTGAGGGAACAGGCACTCCCCACCGGTCCAGACAAGGGCCGGCCGGAAGGAGGCCACCCGAACTCCGCATCCCCCTGGATGGCATCCGCTCTGTGTCAGCCCCGCCCCACCCAAGCGCCAGGCCACGTGCACCTGCTGTGCCCTCCCGCGGCCCTGGTGGTGTCCTGCAGAGAAAGACGTCTGCCACTCGCAGCTGTGAAGGGCCAGCGCTTGTCCTGGAGGACGGGGCAGGCCCCGCTCCTCTGCAGGCGCTCCAGCCCCTGTGAGCCTTGGGACCTGCAACCCACTGTCAGCGGTCCTCGTCCCCTGTGGTGGCGCCTCGAGGCCAGCTCCCCAGGGCCCCGTCCATTCTCCCGCACCGCACCGTCTGCCTGCCTGGGGAGACCGCTGCCCTCCTGGGGACAGACAGATGCCTACCCGCCCGCCGAGGACACTGCCACACACCTCTGGCTCTCCCCCACCCCATGCACACCCTCGAGCACTCCCAGTCATGTGATCTCTGGGCCCCAGGCCCCTGAGTCTCTTTCCTTCAGGCTCTAGGCGTTTCCACAAGTCGCCTGAAGCCCCCTCCTCCTCCTGGAATCACCTCAGCACTGCACCCCCAAGTTGCACAGCATGGATCAGAAGATCTGATTGCTACAGAGATTTGTACATAAAAAATACTTTTTTGAGGATTTTTGTATATTGTTTTTCTATTTGTTTTCTACAGCTTGAGGAGAGAGCTGGCAAACTGTGAATCTGATCTGATCTTGTTGCCAGCAGATGTATTTTGGCTTCCTGGTAAGAGTCTCTGTTACCGGGGACGATATATGGCCCTCTGATCAGTATTGTACCCTAAGGCCACGGACCCCTCCAGTCCCACCTACGTTCTTTCTTAAACCAGTTCCCAAGCTTATTTACTATTATTTATAAAGAACACTGGAAAACGCACTTCTAGTCCTGGACATGATGTGTTTAAAATTAATTTAGCCTTTACTAATTAAGGTTAGAAGTTTGTATCTATTCTTCAGAAACCATAAAGAACTCAGTGTAGACTGAATTCATCTATTTAGTATCTGTGATTTTGCAGACAGAAATTTTCTTATGGTATTTTCTATATAGCCACACGTGTAGAATTATAACTCATTAGAGCACAAGCAGTTTCTACAGCGATTTAGAGTTATCAATTGTTTCTGATGACACCGTCCCACTGGAAACATTTCAGAACCCAGTCCTTAGTGATGCCATGAGCAGCGTGACCCTGAAGGCCCAGAGCTGGCTGGGATGTGCGTCTCCATCCCCCGTCTTTCCAAGCAAGGATGGTGCTGATTTCTTTTCTTTTCTTTTGACACCATGCCTTGTTCTTCCAGCTGGGCATTCTCATTTTGCTTTTCTCTGAGACTATCAAAGACACAGTAATTATGGCGGGACCATTTCTGGATCCGAATGTCTCTGGCCTTCTTAAATGTTCATGTAAAATTGGCTCAGGAAGACTGTTGGTTGCCAAGAAGAGAGGTGGATGCTAGGGAGGAAAGCAGGGCAGCCTCTCTGCCGTTGCTTCTTGCCAAGCGAACCGTGGTTAGCGTCACATTGCTGTATGGATTGAGCACATGCTCTCTAAGAAGGTCAAAAAACCCTTTTTAGCACCAGCTATGAAGCAATACTGTATCACTGGGGCCCGGAGCGGGGCTCAGGACCACACCGGAATGGTTTCGAAGCCGCCCAGGTTGGTTCTGTCCTTGGGTAAATAACGATCGATGGAATTTCCCCAAGAGGTGAAACAGCGGCCACTGCAAAGCCAAGATGTCTTCCTCCCACCCCGCGTGCTTTCCGAGGCGGTGGCAGGGCTGGCACTGCTACCACATGTCCGGCAGGGATCGGCTACGCAGACAGAGCTCTGGTAGGCAGTCAAACCTGCTCTCCACTCAGCAAACAGATTAGTCGTGCCCTCCATGGGCGATAACTGTACCTGTTGTCAAGTCCAGCTAGCTGTCCACGCATGAGCCCCCATGTGCACACTGACGCCTGAGTCACGCATGGGGAACGGTGCCTGCACACTCTGCATAGCTATGATGTACGTGTCTAGGTGTAATTTCAGTGAAATGGTGCAACTATGTCTTGCATTTAATTTATATGTGATTTTTGGCTCTTCATCTAAGTGCCGTAGACACGTGGCCGGTGTTTTGCAAACCCTCCCTCACCCCCTTAGACGCCTCACCGGCAGTCATCTCTTCTTTTCTCTCTGTGGGTTCGGGGTATGGGCACGTGAAGGGTGTCCCTGAGTGCTCCGTCCAGGTGATTGTTTGAGTCTGTGTTTGTCCAGCACCTTTGTAAATACACAACTCAGAGCAGGGATGGGCTGGGTGTGTCCTGGTTCTTAGGGAAAGGTCGTCCCACGTCCTCCGTGGGATCCACAGTGAATGCAGCTGTGGGACTCAGATCTGCGAGGCTCAGGTAGATTTACAGTGAGCACATCCGTCGTCTCCACCCTCCTCCGCCCAGTGGGTGGGCTCAGAGAGACGGCGGGTTAGCCCCGCGCGAACCAGTGTCCTGTCCTCGGGCGGTGCCAGCCATATTCGTGTCACGCTGCTCATGGCTTGTGAGTTCCGAAGAGCCTCGTCCCCCTTGGCCTCTCGAGTCAGGGTGTGGGGGCAGTGTTGGCTGACTTCCTGCCGTGCGGGCAAAACCCCACAAAAGCACAGTCTGGGCTGTAAGCTGCATCACGGCCTGTGAAAAGGCAGAAGCTCAGGGACAGCCCATGCACAGCTGGGGGCTGCAGGGTGACCGAAGAAGCACAGGTCCCACATAGGTGAGGGCGTGTGACCTCCCGCACCTCATGTATTCTGTGTGTGTGTTCTGAACGTTTGGAGTTGAGATTTGCGAAGGCAAACGTACCCTTGCCTCCTACAATACCTTCTATGTCGTTATCACTCCCCATAATGCTGGGAGGTCTGTCGTTCCTGTCACCCCTTTCTCCTTCCCAAGGACAGAGCAGAGACAGCCGTGCGTGGGAACGATGAGGACCCTCTCTTTTCCCAGAAGCCTGCATGTCACCGAGGCATGACACACATTGATGTGCAGGGGCCTCCTCCCACGCGCGAGCGAGAGATGCGGTAGACAGGCTCGTGTTTCCTTAAGAATGCGGCTCCTTCGACTCCCGTCAAATCCAGGATGGAAGGCTCACTGAAGAGAAGCGAGCCTCCACACAGGACTGTCTGGGAAGCTCCTTGGATGTCAGAATGAAGGGTGAGAATGGTGGTTTTCCTCACATCCACAGTCCCCGTTGGTCTGAAGTCTTGTCGCACAGAGCACCCACAGCACATAGTGTGTAAAGGCTGGTGACCCCGACGAGGTAAAAGCTTCAGCTAGTTGTTCAGTAGCTCCTCTATGTGGTCCTAGGAAACGCCTTCTTGGTGAGGCACGTTTTGGGTAGTTGAGATGCTCTGTTTTCATCGTTAGCTTTCTAAGCTTTCTTGCAATGTGGACTGACTACTGTAACATTTCACGTGTAAAATAACTGGACATTCTTTATATACTGGAAGTAACCCACGAGTCCAATGTTTCCCTAAGCGTTTTAACGTCTGTGTATATATCCCTCATCAATAAATGTGGATTCCAGTTTCTCCTGGCTGTTGCCTCTTCTTCACTTCTCACTGTAGACCAATCGTGGGTACAACAGCCAAGGGCGCTGGCATTCCTTTTGGAGAAATGGATGGATGGATGGCTATAGCATCCAGTTGGGTGTTTTCTAGAAAACCTAGCTATATACAGAGTCACCTCTTATGATGTCAAGGTAGGAAGTTGTACAAAAACACGTGCAATCAGGGAATCAGCTCGTAAGGGCTGGCCCTCAAGTCTCAGGGCTGAACCGATCCGAGTTTGCTTCCAAGTCATGTGACACGTCCATCACCAGTTGTCTGGGGGACTCCACCCCGTGCTGCCCCATGAAGGGGGCTCCATTCCTGAGCTTCTGCCGCCGCCAGTGCAGGAAAAAGCCATAGCGGACCTGACGCTGGCTCTCAAGATCCCCTGGAGTGTCACTCACTTCCCTTCGACACGTCTTTCCATGGCCGAGACAAGTCACCGAGCTCCACCCAGCTTCTGGGGCGCAAGGCACCCAGGAAGAAAAAGAGAAAGTGTTGGGAATTGCTCCAGGCCATGGAAACCCTTCAAATCATTCATAAAGGTCAGTTTGCAAACATACTGGTTCCTGGTAAGTCCAACACAGCAAAAGTTCCCTCTAGAATGGGAGAAAATATCACTATGGAAGTGAGTTGCGGACATCAAGTGGTCTTCGGCAGTGGGTGCACACTCAGTGTGGGGGTTTTTATGCAGTGAAAGGGACAGGTGCAGCCATGAGAGCCTCCGGGGAAGGGCATTCTCTCTCTCCATCCTCCAGGACCCCCTGGGAGATGGCCAGGATTCGTTTTCGCTCATGCTTCTCGAAGGGAAAAGAGGACAAATATTTTATTTAAGGAAGTAAGATACATAGATGAGGTACATCACAGCTCTTTTCAGCAATGCCAGCAACTCATCTAAGTTGTTGAAAATGAACACTTCATTTGAAAAGACCTTTTTTCTTCCCTTGGAGCCAAGTCTCTATCCCGTCCACGTTCAATGTTATTAAATCTTAATGACAGAAAATAAGCTCCTAGGATCACTTCCAACTGCCATTCCCTTTAGCATTAACAAACAGGTAAGATGGGAGTTAAGGTGAACATCAGACTTCAGTGTGGACACTAGTTTGGCCAAAATCAGCCACCCCTTCCAGGGTGACTCGACTGGAGAGAAACTCAATTTGCCTATTCAGGGAGTGTGGTCCCCTCTCTTCTGGATAAGAGGTGTTTCATTCACCCATCGTGAGAGCCACGTAGCTGGTGCCTTTTTTTGAGTGAGAGTCTCACTCTGTCACCCACGCTGGAGTGCAGGGGCATGCTCACAGCCACTGCAGCCTCAACCTGCTGGGCTCAGGCAATCCTTTCGCCTCAGCCTTCCAAGTAGCTAGAATCACTGGTGTGCACCACCATGTCCGGCTAATGTTTTTTTGTTTTACTATATTGTAGAGATGAGGTCTTGCCAAGTTGCCCAGGCTGGTCTCAAATCCCTGAGCTCAGGCAGTCCTGTTGCCTCCGCCTCCCAAAGTGCTGGGATGATAGGTTGAGCCACCACGCACTTGGCCTTAGCTCATGCTTTTAACAACCCTCTAAAAAAAGGGAAGAAGAAAATGTGGGGATGTGCATGGGAGGAGTGGTTGTGGACTGACAGATGTGACACGGGCTCTGATCCCCACTCAGCCGCTGATGGTCACCCAGATGTGCCCAAGTCCCTCTGCAATTTGGAAGTTGCCATGGCATGTGCACAATTAGTTTACATGGGATAATTCCTGAGCATTTGAACTCTAAAATCAGAATTCTTTCCCCCAGATCAGTCATCATGACCACAGGCTCGTTTTTGTTTCTCGACCTTATTGCCTGAACATCACATCTTGTCTCTACAAAAGAGCCCGTGTAGCCTGTATCGGGGTCATGATGCCGCATGGAATGCAGCCCAGAGCCCACCACCCAGCACAGACCCAGAGCATGGTGGGAGCGTCCCCTCCCCCTCCTCCCTGCCCCCTGGGACATGGTGGGAGCATCCCTTCCCCGATCCCTGCTCCCCAGGGCTGTCCCTTCTCCCTCTCCACCTCCCTGTTCCCCAGCGCCTCTCCTCCCCCCTCTTCCCGGCTCCCCAGGGCGTCCCTTCCCCCTCCTCCCTGCTCCCCAGAGGTGTCACCCGCGGCTCCCCAAGGGCATCCCTTCCCCCCACCCAGGGAGTCCTCTCCCCCCTCCGCCATGTTCCCCAGGGCCATCCCTTCCCTCCCCTCTTGTCCCCAGAGAGTCCCCCACGCACCCACCCAGGGCCGTCCCTTTCCCAGGCTCATCCCTACGCCCCAGGAAGCTGCCACTCGAATGGTATCTCCACTTGAGTAGTGTCCCATGTGCATTACTTTTTTGCTTTTTAAAAAGTTTTATCCCCTAAAGATGCCTAGCCAGCTTTGCTTGTGTTTGGGCCTTGTGAGATGGTGCCATGCCATGTGTAACTTTTTTTTTGAGTTGGAGTCTCACTCCGTCGCCCAGGCTGGAGTGCAGGGGCACACTCACAGCCACCCCAGCGTTGACCTGCTCGGGCTCTAGTGATCCTTCTGCCTCAGGCTTCCAAGCAGCCGGAACTACAGGCGTGTGCTGCGATGATTTATTGGAGAGTTGAGGTCTCACCAAGCTGCCCAGGCTGTTCCCGAACCCGTGCGCTCAGGCAATTCCCGCACTGGGACGACGGCTTGAGCTACCAGACCCAGCCACGTGTAGCTCTTTGGACTGCTCTCTTCCTAGGCAACATCGTGCTTCTCAGTCCACCCGTGCTGAGTTAGGGGGCCACGGTTCATCTGTCTTCATGGTCCTGTGATGAGAGGATAGCTTGTGAATCCCATCACGCCTAGTCCATGCCCTTCATGCTGACGGAGATTTGCTGTTCCCGGGTGCTTCTGTTCCACACGGCTGCCGTGAGCATTCTCGTCCCGTCTCCTGCTTGTGACCCAGGAGGCTTCCGTGCATGAGCCCCCGGACACAGCCGAGGCAGGATGCATGTGTGTGACCGGAAAGCCCCTATGCAAACCTCTTGCCCTCTTGCGCATGGCACCGCAGCAACCTATGCCCTGCTAATGGTCCCCTATAATCCGAGCTTAGGCTAAGTCACTAGTGGTCTATACACCACTAGTGATTGACGAGAGACCCATGCCCTGCTAGGGATCCCCTAGTCGTCTGTGCTGGTGACCCACTAGAGATCCACACACTACTAGTGAACCCTTGGTGATCCATCTCTTGCTAGTAATAATCTGCTAGGGATTCACAGACTGCCAGTGATCCCCTAGTGATCTATACACTACTGGTGATTCCTATGATTCATCCATTGCTAGTGAGCCCCTGGTGATCCATGCGCTGCTAGTGATCCCTTGGTGGTCCATACACCTAATGATCCATTAGTGATCTGTACACTTTTATTTAACCCCTGGTGATCCATGTCCTGCGAGTGATCTCCTAGTGACCCACACATTTCTACTGATCCCTAGTGACCCACACACTGCTTGTGACCTAGTGATCCCTTGGTGGTCCATACACTGTTCGGGATCCATGCACTGCCAGTGATCCACTCGTGTTGCATACACTGCCAGCGATTTCCTACTGCTCCAGACTCTACTTGTGATCCAGGTACTGCGAGTGATCCCCTGGAAAGCCACACAGTGCTAGTGATCCCCTAGGGGTCCACCCACCGCTTGTGATCCCATTGTGATCCACACACTGCTAGTAATCCCCTAGGGATCCACATACTGCTGGCAGTTCCCCAGTGATCTGTGCACTCTGGCCGTGTTATGAAGTTCATCCTTCCAACAGGGATACGGAGCCTGGCTCAAACAGGCTGCTTTCAGGAGGGGAGTTTAAGATCATTGAGGCTTCTGTCCTCAGGCCCCCTGGATAGGTCCTTGAGTGCACATCCGATGGGAGCTAAGCAGGGCCCACTAGTCTTGGATCTCTTCTTCAAGCAATAATATGTGGGTCTGGCAGGCCTCCCCACGTCCACAGGCTGTTGGCTTTTGTGCGAACTGTCGTTGGACCAAGGAAGTTAAAGGGAGTCACAAAAACTCCGTCTACCTACCAGGGGCCCCTTCAGTGGCATCCCTAACCAGTCATCTCAGCAGCCACAACAGGTGTCAGGGATCAGGTGGCTTATAAACAACTGCGATCTCTCACAACCCTGGAAGCTGGAAGCCCAGGCCAGGGTGGCAGCATGGGCAGTTCTGGCGAGGGCTCCCTTCTGGCTGCAGACACCCACTCTCGCTGTGTTCCCGTGTGGCAGAAGAAGGGCCAGGGAGCTCTCAGCTCTCATTCCCAGCACACTCATCCTATCATGACCCAACTGCCTTCCAAAGGCCCTGCCTCCCAACACCATCACCTTGGGGGGTTTCGGCATATGCACGGCACAAACATTCAGTCCAGGCAGCCCCTGTCCTGCGATGGAGGATTGCCGAGCCTAAGGCGGTGTCTCTGAAGAGGGAGAGCTGTGTGGCCTGCCACCCAAGGTGCTGAACCGTGCCGGCACCTCCTTCTGGGCACAGTGACATCAACAGGAAGCCAGGCTCTGCACAGCCAAGAGCCATGGGTGACAGAGAGGCAGGCACCTCGGGGACCTGCATGAGAAGCTATCTTCTTCACTGTCGCCTTAGGCCCAGAGAGAAAGGTGTGGGTGGTGATGCCGTGTTGGACATGGGTCACCGAGGAGAGAGAGCTGTGGGGTCCCAACAAAACACAAGCATTTCTAGCTTATAGCACTTGGTCTTTCCGGTAACTTCTAAGTTCAATTCTTCATCCCCCACTGAGGCATAAGAGCCCATATTTCATTCTCATGTCATTGTGAGAAAAGCTGAGCCCCAGTGTCAGGTTCAAAGTCAGGAACACTGACTGGGTCCACACGGTTTGTCCGGAGGGAATATAAAAAGAGTAAAGCCATGGAGCATAAATACCATTTTTACTCTCAAACTTCAAACTCAGAAGGGTTCCATAAAGCAGACCAATAAAATGTTACCTCACCATCCCTGTTTCTTTTTACCAGAGGAACAGATATGCAAAATCTCAAAAGCTTTTTTGTCTGTTAGTGAGGTCGTCAGGTTCTGGCCTTCCAAATATTGTCTGGAAGAACCCAGTGGCCTCCAGTTAAGGCAAAATAAGTGAATATAGAACTGCAGGCCTCTGTGTCTTCCTCCTTTGTCTTCATGGCCTGGACCTCCTGGAATTCTCCAGCAGCTTCTGTCACTTCGCAGATGTTTTCCAGGCCTGGGCAATGACCTGCTCGCAGAGGGTGGAGCCGCAGAATCTCCCGGTCGCCCTCCTCTGAGTGGACAGCTTAGCTGGAAGACAGTCTCCCTACCCCACCTGACCCCAAACTCTTTTTCATCTTGGTCATGAGGATGGAGACCACTGCCGATCCTAAGGCCACAAAGGACCTCAGAGCAGTTCGAGGGAACTCATGCCCAGATTTGAATAAGCCAAGGTTAAATCCTGGTTCTCTCCCGTTTCCAGCGATGGGCCACCGGATGGTTCACTTAGCCTCACATTCTTTGTGGAATCCGGCCGTCACACCTGTGAGACAGAGGTTTGGCCGAGAGGACAGCCACAAAGGAGTTAGCACAGTCCTTGGCACCTCGTCAGGTTCAGTCAATGATAGTTATCAGCACTGTCATCATCGTCCTTGGCATTATCAGCCGCAACTTCCTAGTGACCTAGCTGGAAGCAGCCAAGATGCCAGCACGTAGCCCCCAGCTAGCTCTCCTCTCCAAAATCTGAGCTTTGCTGATGACCCATGACCTCTCCTGATCCAGCCTGAGACAACCATCCTTAGCTCTGGGCATCCCGAAATGTGTGCTCTCTGCTTCTTACCAAGGCGCAGGCACTCAGCAGGGAGGGAAGGTGCTGGCTTTCTTCGGGAAAGGAAGTGAATCTCGGTCTGGCCCAAGTGACCTCCTGCTGGGCTGGTCTCCTGGGGTGGCCCTTCCCACAGGAAACAGCACAAGCCTGTCTTCATGGGAGAACCCTCAGGGAGTCCCGGCTCACCACCTGCGTCCACTAGTTGAGGCAGGTGTCCTGAGTCAGGTGCTGCGTGGAAGGCTCCAGCCAAGCAGGGCCCTCCTGAACTCCCTCGCGGGACTGTCCCCACAGCGTCCCCTCCCCTCGTCCCTTCTCGTTGCCCTGTCTTCCACAGATGATGCTCGCCTTCTCTGAGGTTCCAAGAGCAGAACTCGGGAGTGACTTTGAGAGCGTCTGCGTAGGGCGCCATGGGCTATACTCAAGTCATCTGAGAGGCCCCTGCAGGCTCCGCCTGTCCTGAGTCTGCTGTTTACTGTGGTGGCCAAATAGTCAGATGCATAATGGCAGTTATTCACTGTCTCGGACGGGTCCAGAAGCCCAGCTGGGGCAGAAATCAGGTGCCCGTGATGGTGAGGGCCGACTTTCCAGGAAGCGCCAGAAGACCCAGGGAGGCAGGATGAGGAGGGAGAGGCGGAGTGAGAAGACAGTCTTGGGGAGGGTGAGTCTCCCCTGGAGGAAGCAGGCCATCCCTGCTGGGGGCGCTTGGGGCGAAGCCTCCCGGGAGCGGCTCTCCATGCAGAGGACTGTTCCTGGGCAGTTAGCTGGCGACGCGGCGGCCAGAGGAGCGGCCCTGCCCGGGAGAGGATCTGGGCAGAGCACCCACCTTGTCCCTGCATCCCTATTCCCCACCTGCCTCCCGTGTGGCAGGCTCACAGGCGCGCTGAGACGTCTCATCCTCATTAAACGCCGCGAGGTGGATGCTGTCCTTCTCCCATTCTTCAGAGTTATTTCCAGAGAAGGAAACATACACACCCAAGAAGAAGTCAGTGGGTGGGGCAGTGCTTCCAGTGTCAACGCTTCCCGCCAGCCTGGCTCTGTTCTGCCAAACAGACCCACAGAGAGTGGCACCCCGTTCCCAGTTTCTTGGGGCTGAGCCTCTGGGCTGAGTGCAGGTCTTCAGGCATCCACTCTTGAAGTCCTATCTTGCACAGGCCTTCAGGGCACTCGAGGGGGACAGGTCGTGCTGTCATCCCCTCCCTGGGGCCCGCATCACCTACTCAGCTTCCTCCTGGGACCAGGACCCCCATCTGGCAGGGAAGAGATCTTGGGGAGTACCCGGTCCCCACACGCCCCTGTGGTCGTTGGTCTACAAGGCAGGACAGACTCCTCTCTCCCCTAAAGCCTTTCCTAAGTCATTGGGCCAAGGAGTGT
The DNA here is from genome assembly GCF_000164805.1 of Carlito syrichta. Classification (NCBI taxonomy): domain Eukaryota; kingdom Metazoa; phylum Chordata; class Mammalia; order Primates; family Tarsiidae; genus Carlito; species Carlito syrichta. Next base: position 133,867 of record NW_007256220.1, on the reverse strand, counting down.
CATCCTGAGTGTCCACGCGGATCAGCTGGCAGTGGGGTGGGTTCTCCGGCCTGACCTGGCTCACGAGGAAAGAATCAGAAGTGTCGTCAGTGACAGCAAAGGAAAGGGGAGTCAGTGACTGACGTCTGACCTAGACCTGCTATCCTGAAAGCTATCAGTCAGGATGGGCCGAGTCTTGCTGCAGGGACAAGCAGCACCTGAACGTCAGCAGCTTCGGCAAGACAGGATTATGATGGGCTCACACCAGTCTCGCTTTGGGGGGTCCTGTTGCCAAAGCCACTCAAGGACCCCGATGACTAAGCAGCCACTCTCTTAGACAGGCTTTTGCTGCTGAGCCAGAGGGGGCAGAAGGAAGGAGCTCTCAAGAAGTCCTCAGTGGGCAGTCAGATGTCACCTTGGCTCACAGCCCACGGTCCGGAACTGGCCCCAGAACCCGTGTCAAGAGAGAATGAGATGCCATCCCGCCACACCCTCAGCAGGGCCAGGCGGGCAGTGGAGGGGAGGGCCAGGAACACTTGGTGAACAGCACAAACACATCTCTACTGTCTGCTTCTCTGGTCACCTTGTGTTTGGTGACAGTTCCCCACACGCAGGATGCACTCACCACCCCAAGGGAGACCCCAGAAAATTCTCGCCCAGTCACGGCCCCTCCGCACAGTCCCTCCACATGATGTCTGTGTGTTTCCACAGATGGTTCAGTCGTGGCTTCCGTGGACATGAGTGACAAGGCTTCTGCAGCTCCTCCGTCCTACCCCCCATGCTCCCACAGAAGCGCCAAGACTGTCAGTTACCATGGTGCTCCTGTTTAGAGAGGGGACCCCCCAAAAGTTCCCGAGTCACTGAGCCATGGAGCCCCGAAACCCTGACGGGCAGAACGAGAGGCCCTCAGGCCACTGATAAGGCCGGCTTCTTGAGGAGACTCTGACTGCCCTGGGTGGGCCTCCCCTTCTGTCCCCACTGCGGGTCCTCATTCCACCTCCTGGGAAGCCCCCGTACCGGCCACATGCGGTGATGACCCTGAGAGTGCCCTGGGCACCATCGGCCCCTCAGTGGTGATCTGCTCACAGGTCAGGACCTGGGGCTCATTTCGGGTCTTGAAGTCAGCTTTCTGGTTGAGGTCCGTGGTTTTGATGTTGGGTGGTGTGGGGTGAGTCCTTGGCTCACGCAGAAAGGAATTTTAGAGCGAGAGGTAGAGGGGGTTTGCAGTGCATTTGAGAGAAAAAAGACACATTCGAGAGAGAGCGCGGGTGTCCTTTAAGGGAAAGGACATCACCTTTTGTGAGCAGTGTTTTATATATTTTCAAAATGATGGTTACGCAACTCATTTCTAAGTTTGGATGACAAGTTTTATTTTATTTATTTATTTATTTATTTATTTGTTTTGAGTCTCACTCCGTCGCCCAGACTAGAGAGCAGTGGCACGTTCCTGGACACTGCGGCCTCGACCTGCTGGGTTCCGGTGATCCTTCTGCCTCAGCCTTCCAAGTAGCCGGAACACGCTACCACGCCCAGCTAATTTTTGATTTATTGTAGAGACGAGGTCTCACCAAGTTGCCCAGGTGGGTCTCGAACCTGCGGGCTCAGACAATCCACTCGCCTCGGCCTGCCAAAGTGCTAGGATTACAGGCTGAGCCACCAAACCTGGCCAGTTTTATTTTTTATAATTTGTATTATTTTAAACATCACGAGGAATTTTTGAGATCATAGGAAAGCTGTTTTTTAATGTGTTTTTTCTTAGAGTACCATGTCTCAGTGTCTCGAGGACCTTATGAAATAGTGTAGGGACAGCTGTTCCTTAGCTGAGTTTTTCTTAGTGCCCTGTGCCTCGGTGTCCCCAGTAACTCCCTGGTGTCCTGTTTTCAGTCTTCGTAGCCAGCAGGTCCATCTTTCAAGATCGGGTCTGAGTTTTTTGTTGTTGTTGTTTGAGTTGGAGTCTCACTCTTGTCACCCTGGCTGGAGTGCAGTGGCACACTCATGGCCCCTGCAACCTCGATGTGCTGGGCTTAGGCGATCCTTCTTCCTCAGTCTTCCAAGTAGCTGGAACGACAGATGCACACCACCAAGCCCAGCTAGTTTTTGTGATTTATTTTTGAGACGAGGTCTCACCAAGTTGCCCAAACTGATCTCGAATGCCTGGGCTCATTCAATCCTCTCATCTCGGCTTCCCAAAGTGCTGGGATTACAGGCTGAGCCACCATGCCCGGTCTGGGCCTGAATTCTGTTCAGTGTGTGGTTGTACCGATAGGACGGTGTCCAGATGTCTGGCTACCTGTCCCCTGACTACCCAGGCCTGCCTGTGGGAGGCTCACTGATAACGTCTGAGCTGGGCTTGCCGACTCACCTGGGCGTCTTGGGCATCACTCCTGTCAGCATCTCTGCTGGCTTGTTTGCATATGTCTGACTCTGTCAGCCCCACGCGCCAACAACCACACCACAGCCTCTTAAAAACCTGTCCCTCTTCTCAGCTGTGGGTACCTGGAGCTGGTCAGGCCCCAGGCCAAGAGACGTAGCTGCTTTTAGCCGAGAGAATGGGCTGGACGTCACGACAGTCCATGCAGAGACTTGAGGTCACTCTGACCTCCAAGGCCGCCGCTCACTCTGCCTCTGGGGCTGCACCAGCTCTTGTGACGTGGAGCGTGTCTCATGGTGTGGAGGTGTCCTCTCGTGTCGCTGGGGGCTGAGTGGCAGTGACTCTTCATCCGTGAGGCCTTCACCCCCTCTAGCAGGTGGCAGAGCATTGCAGATGGCAGCGGTTCCGGTTTGCCCGGGGCCCGAGAGACGCTGATGACACAGCCAACGGGCCTGGGCTGAGCCATCGCACCCCCGAATCTGAGCTGTCTGGGGCCTCGGGAGTTTGCAACTGTGCAGAGGCAGCGGCCGGACACACCCGGAGCCTCTCCCAGAGGGGCTGTTTCCCCTCTGGTGCCCCTCGTTTGGAAAGCCACGTGCTTCTCATGCGCCAGGAACGACGGGCCAGTGAGAGTGAGGCTGAGCCATCCCAAAGGAGGAGGCCCATGGCCCCCAGAGAGGGTCCAGAGGCTCTGCGAGCAGAGGCGGAGGTGGAGACGGAGGCAGACTCCGTGGACCTTCCCTGCATCCGGCTGGAGCTCCAGAGTCGCAGAGCAGGATCTGGCAATGGCTCCAATGGGACAAAGCCAGACCAGACCACGGATCCTGGGAGCAGAAATACCCTGAGAAGCAGGGGCCTCACCTCCATCCTGCCCCACGAGATGAAAGCCTTGGAAAACAGCCAAAAGGGAGGCAGGAGGGGCCCAGACCTCCTTACCCCAAGCTGCACAGGCTGGTGTGTGTGCATGTGGCTCGGTGCGTGTTTGTACTGCATGTATCTTGCTGTGTGTGTGCCTGTGCTGTGTGTGTGCGTCTCTGTGCGCGCGCGCGCGCGTGCGTGTGTGTGTTGTGTGGATACATTCCTGCCTGCACACGACAGACGCTAAACCCACCTCCTTCTGCCCCCAATGCTGGCCTTCTGTGCTCTCCAGCCAGTGCCTTTACCTGAGCAGCATGGGCACGCCCCCTCATGACAAGAGCTCATCAGAAAGTACCCAGGAGGCAAGGACGGCGAACTTGGAAAGGCGCTGGTCACAAGGGCACGGCACAGTCATGCACACAATGAGCCTTTCTTCAGAACATCGATGATTCACCAAGTGACACACCCTGCGCAGAGGTTCTTGGACTGTGTCGTTCCAGATCTCAAGTTCATTCATAACCCCGCGGCTCCTGTCCCACCCTCTACCCACCGTGTGACTGCCCGAGAGAACACTGGTTGCAAAGCCCGTCCTTGGTGACCTGGAGCTCAGCGGCTCTGCTGGGAAATCCACTCTGCCAGGCCAGGAGAGGCACGGAGAGGTTTTCGGGGCTCCTTTAAGGGACGCCCTCAGGACACAGCACAGATTTACAGTTGCAGGAAAACAACACCTTGGGCTCTCAGGCTGCTTTGCAAGGCCATTAAATGCCAGCCCTTCACTTTTAGAGACAAGGCCCCCTGTCCTGGCAGCGCCCAAGTCACCTGGCGAATCCCAGCTGTGCCTGGCAGCCCTGAGCCTAGCAGTGAGGCTCCAGCCCTGCCCAACAGCCGCACACTGCAGGGTGTCTCGAAGGCACGACCAGCCCCCACGGATGGTGACCAAGGGCCGGAAACCGATTCCACCCTCGATGTCTCTTGAGAACAGAGGTGAATCCACGTGAGGGACCACAACAATAATATCCAAGATAAAACAGGAAGGCATCTGCCGGGCCAGCCTACCTGTGGAGCTGTCCAGAGGGGCGGACACTCCTCCCAGCCTGCAGAGAGAATCGGGGGGACACAGATCCCAGCAGAGTGCTCCCTTGCCTGGCCCAGGGTGACTTGCTGCACTTGTGTTTGAGCCCAAGCAGAGTCATCTGTGCCAGTGGCAGGCCAGGGGTGCTCGCGAGGACAGGGCAGTCTAACACAGATGGCAGTGACACATGGTGTGGCCCAGCGCCATTTTAACTCAAGAAGAAGGGAGAGAGAAGAATGGACCATGGAGACGGAACTGGCTGGTGATGCTGGAGGAGAAAGGGGAAAGCAAGGAGGATTTTCAAGGTGTAGGTGCGGGGTAGGGGGCTGGGAGGGCAGACAGCATGGGCAATGGGTGAAATGAGCGTGTACAGCTGGTGTCTCTGCGTTAAAAGTCTCCCCCTGTTGGCTGCACAGAGCACGCCCTGACTCAAGTGGGAGCTCTCCTCCTTCTCGCGCTGTGGCCAGGGAGATGCTGCCCGGGAAGCAGCTCGTCCGCTTAGGCAGCAAGAGATGCTCATGGGTGCTGGAGCGTGGGCGTCCCATTTCGCAAGAACCCTTCCTCAGGGGAGTCTGACTTCTACAAGTAGCCTTTGCAGGACATCCTGACCGAAGGCCGATGCCCCAAGGACTGTCAAGGGGGGGATGTGGGCGAGAGGATGCGTCATGACTCCCTCGCAAGGTCATGAATTTGCTGCTGAGCTTTCGATACCCGGAAGCCCTCCTTTCGAGGGACCTCCAGCCGCTTGTCTGGTTCTTAGCTGCACGTGCACGGGGGCAGCACAGGTCTGTTCAGGTGTTTGCAAATGCCATCATGAATTGGTCACGCGGAATCTAAGTGTCTCCCCACAAGCCATCCAGGCAGCTGGCCACAGACCACGCCTTTCACCCTCGTTGGCTTGTCTCTTCATTAGGAGTCCATGCAGTCTCGGAGAGCACTGTAGGGTCACTGCAACGGAATCCCTGAATGACAGTCGTGCAAACTGAATGTGGCTTTTCAAAGCATGTCACGGGAGAGGACAGTGGTTGCTGCACCCCCAAAGAGGCTGAGGCCCCTCTGCTGACCATCTGGCCAGGGAAGAACCCTTGAACAGCCTGAAGCCTAGCCTCGTGTGGTACCCCGGTCTTCTGTGGGAGGTGGCTGAGTGGCTGGGGGCTCCTCCCATCTCAGGCCTTTCTTGGGAGCTGCCAGGGCCCAGACCGTGCTGGTGTAGACGCAGAAGGACCACAGCACAAGGTCAAGATGGAAGAAGCATAGATGTTTATTAGGAATGAGCTTGAACTCTTTTATGCCTCTGACAAGGTCACTTATAAAAATCATGTGGGTCCAAGGACCTCTGGCCGGGGTTGAATATTTCGAAAACACAGATAAATAGCTGACTATGCATAAATAGCTTCGCCCTTTGGATGTCTCCCAGATATGTCTGAAGTTTTCCGGAGGGTCTGCTGAAGGGGCTGTGTCCACTCGCCCCTCCCCCACCAGAAAGTGATGCCCAGGGAACACGAGGGCAGAAGGAGCCCACTGGGCGTCCCCCAGGGACCCGCTTAGCCCTGGGAAGCGTCCCCCACTGGTGGCTGTTACCTGGGAGCAGGTGGGGGAAGCAGGGGACCCAGAAGCTGTACCTGTGGCTTTTGTTAGCAGCCACGTATGCACGCTAAGGGTGCAGGAGGACTCTGGGTGGGACCGGAATGGCAGCACCACGAACGGGCCTCGTTTCAGAAAGCAGTGCTGGTTTTCAGGTTGGATCTGACTTTAAGACACACAAAAAGACACAAGGGAGTAGAAAACTGTATGCTAAACAAGATTCCCAGCAGAATGATCAGTAGCACGCTGCATCTGTTCAGTGTCCCAGCCCCGGGTGGTCAGGTCTCCGTGTGGCTACACCCCAATCTTCATGTCCACGTTCTGCAGGTTCCGCGTCTCGTCGGCGCTCGTGAACTGGTCTGGGCTTTCAGAGGATTCTTTGGCCACCAGGTGCACCATCTCCTGGGACTTGCTGGCCTCCCCATTGAGGCCGCTCGGCTTCCTGTCCTCCACCGCCCCGTTCCCACTGTTGATCACCAGCTTCTTCTTCTGCCCGCACCTGACAACGTCAAGATACCATGTGAGAAGGGAGCTACGCCTCGGGCATCAGTACCACGGGGGGATCCATGGGCAGCGCCACATGCAGAGCCACAAGCAAGGCCACAGAAAGAGCCATGGGCAGGGCCACGGGCAGGCCACGGGCAGTGCTGGGGCTCCCTGGTCCTGGTATGTGCCCTCACCCAGCACCTCCCTGCTTCGTCTCACTGACCCTCGACAGCCGGGCACTGTCGTGGCCTCATCCCCCCGCCTGTCGCAGCGCCTCCTGCTTTGGTGACACATCAGAGCCACATGTGTGCAGTCAGACCATGCTCAGTGGAAGCCCCGTTGCATTGCTGTGAGCTTTTGTGGCTCTCACAACAAGCCCACAGAGTTGGTGTCACCCCTGTTACAGAACCGGTCCGAGTTGTCACACAAGGAGCAAGGATGATAGAGCCAACACTCAGACCAGGGCCTGTGTGACAAAGTCTGGCTCTGCCCAGCTCTGTGGATGCTCACAGCATTCTGGACACTGTGAAGCCAGAGTGGCCCACTTGCCACTGGGCGTCGGTGGTGGAGACCAGACCTCTCCTGGCCACAGACGTGGCCGCTCCCAGTAGGACTGCCAAGGTCCTCAGCCGCCATCGCTTGTTTGGGGAAAGAGAAATCCTCCCCCTCCAGAAGGGCAGATCCTGGCTCTTCTGGCATGACACTGACAGGGCAGAGGGAAGGGTGCTTGACCCGGGCAGTGGCTGCATGGGTGCAGAGGGCGTTAACAGAGCCCACAGAGGTGGCAGGTGTGGATGAGGGGAGCCTGGGCAGGCCTAGCACTGAGACCTTACTGCTTGGTGACCTGGGGCAACTCCCTGAACCTCTCTGAGATGCAGGTTCACATGAGCAGCACAGGCTATTAAGAGGACCAGTGCCACAGAACGGTGAGAGCCCCGGACACCGAGCCTGGCATCCAGCAAGTGAGTCTATTATTGCGGTGCGGCAAGCACATGAGGACATGGTCATCTGCGAGCCACGCAGCCACTTTCCGGGGAGAGGCCGGTGGTGCTGGGCCACGTGCCCTTGTCTGCCAGCTGCTAGGGTGATGCTGGCTGCTGGCCTTACAGAGGTGGGGGTGTGGCCATGAGACCTTTCTCCAGGAGACAGGAGGGCGTGATTGAGAGGTACCCAGCCACTATGTGGGCTCCAGCTGCTCCAGGGTGATAGCCACTGGCCAGTGTTTCTATGGGGACCCAGGCAGGGGGCTGCAGTGTGTGGTGCGTTCCAGAGCCTGGAGCGAAAGGGCTGATTCCCAAGAACAGGAAATTCACATGTAACTGAGCGGAGTGATCCCAGGGCCCGGAGCACAAAGACTCTCTGTGCGCTCTCCCAGCCATGCTATCTACATTCAGCTGGAAACACTCTCTCCACTTAATCCCAGGAGCCTTCCAGGGCTGTTGGATCTGCTTCCCTTGTTCTGTCCTTCACTCAATCAGCTTTCAGGATGACCTTTTAAAATCCGCCTTCAGAGGTGCAGCCCAACATGGCCCCAGGCCCTGAGACAGCACTTTACTAACTTGTCCTGGCTTCAGGCACTATTTGCAATCTGCATCTTTTGGGGCACTTCCTGGCCTGGGAGACAGGTCTAGGGGTGCCGTGGAGGAGCCTTGCTTGAGAAGTAGATTCTTCTGCTTTCTAAGGAGCCCTCTCAAGGGACATTCACCAAAGGGTTACTGTTCCTCTGTGACTGCTCAGAGAAAAATAATGTACCTTTAAGCCAGGTGCACTGGCTCATGACTGTCATCCCAGCAGGAGGCCAAGACAGGAGGACTGCTTGAGCCCAAGAGTTTGAGACCAGCCTGGGAAACATAATAAGGCCCGGTCTCTACAAAAGATAAAAAAAATTAGCCTGGCATGGTGGCGTGTGCCTGTAGTCCCAGCTACTCAGGAGGCTGAGGCAGAAGGACTGCCTGAGTCCAGCAGGTGGAGGCTGCGGTGGCTGTGAGTGTGCCCCTGCACCACAGCCTGCGATAGAGTGAGACCCCAATTCAAAAATAAATAAAAAGAATGCGAATGCGTTCCTATCTGCCTAATGAACCATTGATGCATGTATGCTCGCACGGGCCTTCCTGGAGAGGCAGTTCACAGCCCTCCCCAGACCATCTCTCAACCCTGAAAAAGCTTAAAACCTCACAAGCTTCAGCCACTGCTTAGAAGCAGTGTTGTGAACCGCGCAGGTCTCCAGAGGGCTCCTTCACCTGCGCCTGTGCTTGGCCCTGTCTGCTGGCAGGAATCCTGCCAGACCGCACACTCTGACACAGGTTCTGGGCCAAGGTTCTGCTATTCCGACACACCCCCAGGTGTGCAGGGCGACCCTGAGCTCCAGGCTGGAAGTCACATCCCGATGACCTCTTTCCTGGGGACCCCCTTACCTGCGGCGACTGTTGACAGCAATGCACACGGCCAGGATCAGCACCAGGGCCAGCAGGGCTGCCAGGATGATCAGCCACTCTGGAATGAGTAAGGAGACACGTATGAGCTTCAAAACACACTCACAGAAACTGAAGCGCATGTCTCCAACTGACCCTGTCCAGACCAGGACCACAGTGCTACCGCAGAGAGGTCTGACCATGGGCCCGGCCCTCGGCAGACAACTCTGGAAATGCAACTTTGCTGCATGTATCCGACAGGTCTTGCTTGAATCTTTTATCATCAATCGGGATTTTCAAGTCCCTCTGGGAGGCATATGTTTCCAAAAGAGTGCAGAGTGACCAGTGGAGACTTGTAGAAGCCTCTGGTGCGATACTATTAAATAGATAAGGCTGGGCATGGTGGCTCAAGCCTGTCATCCCAGCACTTTGGGAGGCTGAGGTGAGAGGACTGCCTGAGTCCACGGGTCCGGGACCAGCCTGGCAACATGGTGAGACCTCATATCTACAATAAATTAATGAATTAGCTGGGCATGATAGCGTGCACCTGTAGTTCCAGCTACTTGGAAGGCTGAGGCGGAAGGATCTCCTGAGTTAGCAGGTCGAGGCTGCAGTGGCTGTGAGTGCACCACTGCACTACACTCTGCACTCCCAGGGGACGCAGGGTGGGGTAGGAAGTCCTCTCACTTCCCTGGGCGGGCCAGGACAGATCTGAACTCAGCCTAGCCTGTTTCCTGGGAAGTGCGTGCCATCTTTACCATGGAGCACGAGGGTGGCTCACTCATCCTCTGACGTGCAGAGGCGCCTGCAGGCCGGGTGTCTGGGAGGGTGCACCCTCGGGGGCCTCTCCTTCCCGGTCGGCCCTTCGAGACACCTGCTTCCAGCACCTGTTTCTGCCTCACTGTCCGAGACTCACCTGGAATTTGGGGCTTCCTGGCAGGTCCGGAGGTCGTGCTTGCCCCGCCGTTTCGGCTCCCACCTGAGTGTCCTGGGGAAAGCAACCTCTGTCAACCGAGTCTGAAAAGCAGAATCTCCAGGGCCTGGCGGAGCCACCACAGGCCCGCCCACTGCCCCCGAACCCCGGGGGCTGCTTGTGGGTCCAGCTCAGATGCTTGTCAAGGGTCACACCAGAGACGCCCCAGAACCGCTCAGCTAGGTGAAGACTGAGTGTGAACATGCCTTTAGGGAACACGGGGACTCTGAGGCAGGTTGTGCTCAGGACTGTGGGCTCTGGGGCTGGACCCTGGGTCGAGTCCCACCTCTGCCTCTTGCCGGTTACACTGTGGGCCAAGTCCTGTCTCAAGGCTCCGTGCCCACTCGTATGACGGTGGTGGCCACAGAATCCGCCGCATCACAGTTTTGCAGAGGTTTGCGGAGGCTAGCGATACGGCCAGGTGTGGCTGCTGCTCTGTCTTGGATTTCGGACTAGCAGCCGCAGGTGTGGCCCTGCAGCCTGGGAGCTTGGGGGCATCGCTGGAAGCACCGAGTCCTGGCCTCACTCATCCCTCCCAAGTCAGATCCTCATTTCCACAAGACACCCAGGGGGTTCACGGGCCTCAGAAAGTCCGGCGTGAATCTGAAAAGCCTGCCCAGCATCACCGTGGAAGCCAGCACAAGCACAGAGACACGAGGGCTGGGGCAGTGGCCCTTCAGTCCCTGAGAAACCGCCCGTGAGAGTCCCTGCTGACACCTCACGGAAGCTCCCCTGCTAGCAGCGACATCTCCAACTGCTAGGCTGCAGGACAAGGAAATGGAGGCAGCCCTCAAGCTGGCAGGAAATGTCACAATACGGAATCGCAAGTCAGGATGGGAGGCCCCAGGCTGGGTGGCCACATTTCAAAAGGAAAAAGCAGGTGCTCCTCACAGCACCTGCAGCCAGGCGCTGGGGTCTGTCTTCTTCGTCCTCCGTCGCTTCAACACAGAATGTGAAAATATCGCACATTGAGCCTTTTTCTCCTGAATGGGACTCTCTATGGGTCCTGGGGACAATCGATGTGTGAAGACGGGCTGACACGAAGTTTTCCAAGCCTTGCTTGAGACCATGCACCAGGTCCTGCAGCGGTGGCTGCCTGGGGTGAGGTGGCTGCCATCTGTGCAATTTGACATCTTTGTTGAGACTCAAAAGAGGGCGAGACACATCTCTCACCAGCCGTCTGGTCATTGCAACACTTCCAACCACCGTGACAGGGTCTTTCACCCACACGGCTCTAAGGGCAGCCACGGCCCTCTCCCTGCTGGTGTCCTTGGTGGTTGGCAGGGCTCCACCCGCAGGGTCACAGGACACTGGCCATTTGGACATGGGAGACCTTTGGTCTTGTACAGCTTTTCTTGCAGATCTGTTTTCTGGCTTACAGCTGCCTTTGCTATTTGAAAGAGAGGCCATTCATGGGTCCTCATCTCTTTATTTGGGTTTTCCAAAAATAGCGCTCCAAGCAAGGAAAGAGCTGCGTGTATATCTCAGAACAAAGCCTCCCAAATAGACACCTGCACACAGCAAACAAAGAGGCCGCTCCTCCCACCTGAATCAGCTCATGCAGAGCCAAGGAGGTCGAACGGGAGACATGGCCTTGCCCGGGACCCGATGACCAGGTCCAGCTGGGCAGGGCCGATGCAGGAGCGAGCTCCGCCATGTGGCGCGCTTCACTAGATTGGGGAGGGCCGTGTGAACGGAGCTAATTTCGTCGGCCTTAACGGCAAGCGCGGCAGTCCAGCCCGGGATCACAGACCCCTTCTGTGTGTGGCAGGGCTAGGCTGACAACGTGGATCCTCATTCAGTAGGTCTGGGCTGGCTGAGGACTCTGCAATTCTAGCAAGCGCAGGCGGCGTCCCTGACGACAGTGTGAGAGCCACACAGGGCAGCCGAATCTTGTGGCATCAGAGCATGGCTTTTAGTAGCCACTCCCACTGTCTCCAGAACACTCGTGTGCCTGGCCCCATGCTGCCCACAGGAACCGCAGGAGGTGGCTGCCCCGCAAGCTGGTTGCCTTATTACCAAGAAGGAGACTGAGGCTGGGAAAGGCTGGGAGCTGCCCACAGCCCTGGGGAGCTCCAGGCGTCGGCTGACTCAAGGAGTCTCTGTGAGCCAGCCCCACCCCCACCGCCACGCGGACCACTCCCGAAGCTGCCACGTCCATGTCCATGTCCATGTCCAGTCCATCTTCACATCCCTTCAATCAACCTCATAGCACTCAGATCTGGTGTGGCGACTCGCACCGACATGGACAGAAGGAGAAGACGGTCGTGTCTGTGGGTCAGACGGTGCCCAGGGCAGCCACCCCGCAGAACCTCTCGTAAGCTCAGGGGACTTCGGTAAACCCACCTCAAGTCAGACCCTGCTGTCTGGAGTCATGTTTGCAGGGCGTGACTCGTCACGGCAAACAGGAGCCTTTTGATAATCGTGCCTGGCGGTAATCACGGTCATTGCAAAGGCTCCACTCGGGGAAGCAGTGTGGCCCCTGGGCTGGAAACCTGGTCACGGCACCTCCACCAAGTTACTCCCCTCTCTGGGCCTGGGTTTCCTTATCTGTGACGTGGGGATGGAACAGGACTCACATGTGTCCCAGGATTTGTGGGATGACTGAATGAGTTCACGTCAGGCGGACTCTACGAGTTTGCTGATACTGACAGTCTTGACCCACATAATGGCAGCTTCACAGGGCCCAGCCCAGCACAGGCAAAGGGTTTGAACGCCACGGCACACAACAGATTCCCAGTAAAAGCTGGCTGTCCCACGGTGGCCCAGAGGATGCAGAATGCATTGTCTTGGGAACGATGCCCCGTAACGGTCATAATCATCCCAAGTTTTTTGGGTGGGAAGTTTGGTCTCAGACCCTGTGAGCATCGCGCTCAGTGAACCTGCGGAGAGCTGGAGTTCGCTCCAGGAACTGCGCCCGCCATCACGCTGGCTAGCGCTGCCTGTATTGGGCCATGTGGACACTCCCGAGCCTGTGCTCTGGTCAGCGCTTCTCCGAGTGCGATCCCCGTCCCAGCTACGCCGGCATTTCCAGGGAGTGCACCAGAAACGCGGTTGCGTGGGCTCCACCAGCCTCCTGCATCAGAGCCTTGAAGGGTGGCTCCAGTATGTGCAGCCACAAGCCTATGATGGAGATGTGTGCTGGGAAAGCGTGAGAGCCCCACCCCAGAGACATTAGTCAGCTACACTCACAATCATGGGTTCCATGGGCACAAAGTCACCCACTAACACGGTTTCCAACTTACCAGCTGATTCAGATCCATTGGTGGTGTGAGAGTCCCCGCTGGGGTCGGATGCAGCCCGGTCTCCTACAATGAGCAATCGGAGAAGGTCAGGGCTGTGTGTTTCCTCTTACACGGTTGGCTGCATTTCCTTGCGGGCACGTTTTCCCACAGAGCCCACCGCAAAGTTTAGTCTTTTAAAGGCAGCCCCCAAATGACGGGAAAACAGCCTTCATTGAGTCCACGCGGCTAACTACTGCCCACGGCTTAATTCACCGAGGAGTGGGCTAGAGCATCCCCAAAGCTGAGGACACCGGCAGCTGTGGCTGTGAGCGAGGACCACGGGAAGTTTGCAGAACACCCACCCACGGTGGGGTGGTGCGAGACGGTGCTTTATGTGAGGACACTAAGAACCTGGCTGCGAGAGATGGCCCCGGGCAGTGGGTGTGCCGGCTTCGGGAGGCATCCCTGCAGCAGGAGACTGGGCTGCACAAGGATTTGGGGCTGAAGGGGCAAAGATTCATAGAGAAGCCAAGTGTTTATTATGAGAAGAGAGAGTTTGAGAGGAAGTGAAAAAAGGAAGGTGCGGTGGTCGCCAATGTGAGCAATGTGAGCAGGGTGCTAGAGCACACTTAAAATCGTATTTTTCCACAGTTAAATCCATATTTTCAATGTGACGAGTTCCTATAATCCCACCCTCTCAAATACCCGTCACCGGAGGCTTCAGGTGGAGACAAGCCCGTGAATTGCTGAAATGTGCGTCCATGGGTCAGATCTGGGAATCGGCACATGGAACCTCACCATGACATGAGGGTCCCCCCAATTTTCCAAAAGGACACTGGCATCTTTCTTAAAAAAGTGAACAGCGAACAGTGACTGCAGAAGATGGCTGCAGTCATGTGATGAAGCTCCCTGTACAGGATGCATCATGTACAGCACTGTCCGAGTCACAGAAGGCGGAGGTGAAGAGCTGTGGCCACTCAGTGACTGTGCCGAAGAGACTGACAGCTCTGCTCCTGGACAGATGGTTAGAACACATGGAATCCACCGATATGCCCACAACCAGGTCACCATCACAGCCCCGCCACCACCACCGTCATCGCCACTACCACCACCACCATGGTCACCAAGATTCCAAATGCTTTTGTTCTTAACACCGAGCACGAAGACTAAGAAAAATACTTGGGCAGAAATGAGACGTACACACGGGCTGGGGAGAAAACTCAGGGTGAGAACTGGGTCACTTCATCATTTATCCGTGGAGAATCAGGGAAAATCTACCTGTGCCTCCGTGGAGTGCAGAAGGAAGGAGTGCACGTGAAAGTCATGTCGGTTGTGTGGGAAGCACTTTGTGTGAGCCTCTAGGATGCTGCCTGAACTCACTAGGCTGCAGGACAGGCCAAGAGAGGCGAGGCAGCGCTCGCAGGGCTGTTTCCCTGGAGAGCACGGAGAGCGGCCCTGGGAGTGGCAGGAAGCAGGGCAGAGCCCACCGGAGGGAGAGCTGAGGTGCGAGGGGCCGAGTCTTGCCCACGGTGTCAGGCCGGTCTGCTGAAAGGGTCTCTCCTGAAGCCCGGGCAGACGGCCGGAGGAGAAAGTCCAAGACAGGGCCTGCAGGTTCGCTGTGCCCACTGCACGAGGGTCATCGCCTTGATCTGTGAGGCTCCCATAAGACAGCCTTCTTCTTTCTTGGGGGGGCTCTCAGTTTGGAAACGAATCTGTCTGAAGACCCTGATCTTTAACTTGCTTTAGTGATTGTGGGGCCTGAACAGCATTTTACGTAATGGCTCTGAGAACCTTAAAACGAGGACCAGGAGGAAAGAAGCCACTTTTTTAATGTTTTTCCCAGAGCAGGCATGCTCCAGTTCCCTTTCTTCAGTGTCCCTTTCTTAACGCGAGTGAAGAAACAAAGAAAAGCAGAAGCGGGAAGGACTGCTTATTCGAGAGAGAGAAGTCTCAGTCGGGCCTGCGCCAAGCCTGGCTGCGTCCCCTCTGTCTGCTCTGCCAGCGCTGAAAGAGAACCTGTCCCTGTCCCCTGGCAGCAGGTGGAGCCATGAAGTTCTGCGTGTGCCTCAGGACAGGGAGAGGTCAGCCCCCCAGCCCGTCAACAAAAGCAAAGCTCGTCAACCTGTCACCACAAACAGGCCATTGTTTCAGGGCAGAGACACATGGGAATTATGCACATGCCGGGTCAAGCCTTACTACGCACTATGCAGGCAGCGCATATCAGTTGAAGCCAATGAAACTGCTAGTGCCCAACTATTCCGAGTTACAAAAATGGCCGTTTCATGCGGTTCAACTTGATACATTGCGAGATGAGACAAAGAAACCGTTCCACCATGACAGCCAAGCTGCCTGCACCCAAATGGCAGGCACGCTGGCAACGACGGGCGCACTGCTTCATCCCAGACAGATCCAGGCAGGTTCACTCGCACTAGAACTGCTGACCAGTGAGGAAAGCCACTTCCATGTCACGGATGCATCTCATCTACACAGGATGTGTCCCCTGTACCACGAATGCAGAGGCTGTCCCTCTCTGAGAGAAAGGAACACAGATCACAGATGGCAAGTTACCTGAGAAGGCGTCATCACCACTAGGGGTGGGACCCCCAGAGGCCGTGACTTCAGAATCTCCAAAGGCCCTGGTCTCGGCCAGGGTCCCTGGGCTGAGGGTCCAGTTTTCCTCTGAGTCGGGGTCATGAGGGGTATAGCCTTCCAGCAAGGTCGCTGAGCCTCCGGGGTGGCTCTGCCCTCTTCTTCCCCCTCGGGCATCGCTGCTAGCTGTGTGGAACCAGGGACAAACCCACGTTTGTATGGTTGCCCCCCACCAGGAGCTCCTTGGGACAGCTGCTGCATGAGCTTTCCATTGCATCTCACAGACAAGGAGCAGACTGCCACAGACTTGTCCCATCTGGAACAGTCAGGCTTTCACAATAGCCACCACCGGGCCAGCACTCGGCAGAAGAGGCGAGTGATCCTGCGGCCCAGAAGGCGCATCTGCGGCAACCTCTGTCGGGGTCGCCCAGGTGAGGCTTGCGCCTCCACGCCCGTGACCCTGAGGTCGCCTCAGTGCTAGGTCAGCGGGAGGTCTTACTCAGTTGACCACCCCTGATGAAGGGGAGAAAATATACCAGTGGAGCGAGAGGCGCCCTGTGCTCCCTGCAGCTGAAATAGCCAAGAGTTTCCAAGACCTGAGGTTACCAGTGCCATCGAACTTTCCTCTTTCAGAAGGGAGCTGCCTCTCAGTCATGGGCACCATGGACTCACAGCCCCCAGGACAAATGGCAAAATAGCATGAGCATAAGGAATGCAGACAGAGAGTCAATCAGACTTGCCCAGCACTTGGAAATCCCAAATTAGCAATCTGTTCTGTTTAGATCAAGTCTAAGACCCACTCTTTTTTTTTTGAGTTAGAGTCTCACCCTGTCACCCAGGTTGGAGGGCAGGGGCACACTCATGGCCTCTGCAGCCTCAACCTGCTGGGCTCAGGCGATCCTTCCGCCTCAGCCTCCCAAGTAGCTGGAACCACAGGTGTGCGCCCTCATACCCAGCTAATTTTTTAGTTTATTGTAGAGACGAGGTCTTGTCAAGTTTTCTAGGCTGGTCTCGAACCCCTGGGCTCAGGCAATCCTCTTGCCTCAGCCTCCCAAAGTGCTGGGATGACAGGCATGAGCCACTGCACCCGGCCAGAAACCCGCTCTCTGAGATCACGAAACACTAGCTCGCGCCCCACCTACAATGGAGCCCACAAAGCAAGAGTCAGAACCATCACCAGACACACCATTGGGCCAACAGCACAGCAGCAGCCAGTGGGGTCACCTCCACCAAGACCCCGCCAAGCACCCGCCCCCTGATTTCGCAACAGGCCAAGCCAGGGAGGCTTCCAATCCTTACTGCCGGACGTTGGCGTAGATGGGGCCGCACGGTCTCTGTCTTCTTCCAAGCCACCATGAGACGCGGAGACGCTCTGGGAGTGGTGCCCCTCTGCTTCAATGAGGGACGAAAGCAGCATTAGTTCGGAGCGTCACACCATCCTGCCGTCGGCTAACGGGGAATCTAGCTATAACTGTGTCCAGTGGGTGGGCACCTAGGAAGACACCACTCTACTCTGATCGATAGAAAGAGACAGAAGAGTTCTGTGGCCCCAGTTGACCGCTAAGACCTTCTGCTTCTCAGGATAGCCCACAACAAGGGAAGCGGCCTGGAAAGACGGGACCTATACCTCCGGGCTGATCACCTGGGCCCAAACGTGGTGTCACTCCCAGTCACTCTGGAGGAGGGCACAGGGACATGGGAAGGAAGGTCTGAATCCCAGGTTCCTACCAAGCATCCAGAGTGCCCAACTGCGGTCAAGAAGTGTGACTGTGGGGAAAACACCCACCGCAACAGCCTGCAGGCTGCCTGGAACCTCAGAAGAGAAAGCACCTATCTAGAATCACCCCCTCAGTGACCCACATCCAGTGTACACAGGAAATACTCAGCTCCCTCCGAAAGACCATTCAATTAAAGCCACCACTTTGCCCTAATTAAGTCTGTGGCCTCCTCTGTGGATGGGGATTCTCATCACTGCACCAAGGACACACTTGCCTGGACAAGCACAGGCCCGCAGCGACACACATCAGGCTGAGGCTGAACCACTGCCTGGCCCCCCAGCTCCCTCTGACAGTGGCATTTACTTCTTTTGCATTCTTCTAAGAAGGTGCTGACTAGAGCTGCAGATGCAAGAATCTCATAATGCTCACCCGTAAGCCATGCCCACCACACAAAAGTCATGGCCAGGAAGGAGAGACCATGGGCCATGCCCACCACCATATGTCACGGCCAGGAGAGACCACAGACCATGCCCACCACCAAATGCCACAGCCAGGAGAGACCACAGACAGTGCCCACCACCAAATGCCATGGCCAGGAGAGATCACAGGCCATGTCCACCACCAAATGCCACGGCCAGGAGAGACCACAGACAGTGCCCACCACCAAATGCCACGGCCAGGAAAGACCACAGGCCATGCCCACCACCAGAGAAATGCCACAGCCAGGAGAGACCCATAAGCTGTGCCACGGCCAGGAGAGACACACTCTCCTCTCCCAGCCCAGCGTCAGACCGAAGTCAATAGGGACCCAAAGCGGAAGCCCAAGTCATCCTGGGAAGGGCCCCAGACTTCTCTGCATCCCCTCTGACACTCAACCCTTGCTGCTGACACTCCTGACGACACACGTGTGCCGACGCTTCCTGTGCCTATGGGATGCCTGTGTCACAGGCAAGATCTGTGCCCTCTCACGCCCACCAAGAAACTGTGAATGACTTCAGGCTGATCTCTCAGACTCCCCGCACAGCTGTGGACATGGAGGCTGCCAGGGGCTTAGCTTGTGTCCTATCAACGTCTCGTGACAGATCTGAGCAGCCGTTTCTTTTCTGCTCCAGGGACCCTGTCGCCTTGCCCCTCCTCTGCAAGCAGATGGGCCTTCCCTACTCCCTGGGCTTCGCCGGCCCCAAAGTTCCCTTCACAACCTTGCGCGATCCCACTCCTCTTCTGCCTTGACTGAGGGAGAAAGAACCCGCAGGAGGAGATGGCCGGCTAGAACGGAGGAGCCCCCTTCCTAGCTGGGCGCCTGGGTCTCACCGACGGGGCTACTTAGACTGGGAGATGGCTGAGCAGAGTCCCACACCCTCTTTATAAAACATAAAGTCACTGGATCTGGAAGGCACCAGGAATGAAGGCAAAATCAGGTTTAAAGAACCCACAGGAAATACAGGGCACGGAAAGACCCGGAGGGAGGCAGACAAGGGCAAGGCCCCAAGGAAAACCCACAGTGAAAGGGCTTTCCCCTCCCGCTGGGCCACACAGTGCACGGAAGGAACAGCCTCCCGCCACCAAGCGCTGCACCTCGGCCTACGGGGCAGGGGCTGAAGCAGGACTCGGCCGGTCAAGAGGCTGAGCACCATCATCCTTACGCTGTGTCACTGAAAGAGGTCCCGTCCAGTCCTCCTCTTCCACCGGCCCTGGGCTTGGGCCTGCCGTGGGCTGCTGCACTGTTCTCTGACCGGGATCCGTATCTGAAGGAATCACATCAGTGTTATCGCCTGGCCTCCCGAGCCACTGGTGGAGGGTGGCTCACAATCCACGGCCCCACCATGTTTACATTCAAACAGGGCAGGAGGAGGGAAAGCCTCCGCGGGCGAGCTCTCCAGACCTGGGAAGGATTCTGCTTCGCGAAGGGACAAACCCAAGAAGGACCCGGCCTTCCTGGGAGGGCAGACGTCTGTGGGAGCCGTGGTCCCTGCGTATTCACAGAGTCAGGACAGACTCTACGTGAGCACGTGGTACAGAGACAGGAGCCCCGCATACTCTGACATGCAGAGAAAAGACTGTGCCACACGGTCACACCGCTGGTCCCCGGCCTCCTGGCGTGCAGAGGACTTTCTGTTTCATAGCTCTCTTCCCTCACCGAGGGCCTTTCGTTTCACAAAGTGAATGTGCAGATAGAAACTGAAGGTCATCCTCCAACTCCATCAGGTGGAGGCCACAGGAAGTTCACGGGGCAAGAAGGGAGATGTGGTGATGTGGCTGAGTCCTTCTTCCCAGAAACCAAGGACGAGGGGTCTTTGGAATTTCACACGCATGGCATTGCATGGTGCAGAATGTCACAGAAACGGCCACAGTGTTTTTCTTCCCGGTCATTGCAGATCAGTTCTGCAAAGGACAAGTCCTCAGTGAAGCAGGGGCCAGTCCGTAAACTCATCGGTCCTGCTGCCTCAAGACTGTCCGGGTCCACCCATGCCACTGCGTGGGGAGAGGCACCAGTTCCAGTTGACTCCGAGGGGGGTGGCTGGGGTCCAGCTCTGCACCACAACCCCATGTGCTGTGAGAATCGAGGCCTTGCAGGATGACAGTGGCAGACTCTATTGGCCCAGATCTCAAAACAAAGCCAAGGCCAGCTAGCCCCAACCAAAAGCCTAAGTGGAGGGTCCACATGATGGGCTTGTGACACTCTGGCTCCCCTTCCCTTTTCACGAAGACTCCTTCGAGGTACCCTTTCACGAAGATTCCCTCGAGGATGTCGCACCGTCCCATGCTTAAAGCCAACAGCACTGTCCTGCCATGGGCTCCTTCTCATCCCCAGTATGGAGACTTAATGTGGATCCAGTTCTCATGCTGGCTTGGCTCCCCCAGGGTGTCCTCAGAGCCCCTCAAGGCCACATGCAAGCACACGTGTGCTGGGTCAGAGGGGGCACGTCTGTCACTCAACCTGATGGCCCCGACCTGGCCATTTGGACACATCATCCCGTGTGTCAGACGATACACTCATGTAGACGTGCTCATCCTTGGCTTTTCATCCTCTTCATGTGTCTCCTTCCCAGGAAAATGCCCGCTTCTGTTCTCTGAATATCCGGGTTTTTCCATTTCCCGAATACCAGCTTTAAGCTTCCCTTCTGTGCCGCTCTCTCAGGGCGCAAGGGCCGTTCTCTCAATTTCCCCCGCATTTTCTAGCGATGCACGTTCCTCACCTACTGCTCTCTGCCACACGCTGCTGGGCACGCAGATGCTGAATGCTGCTTTCTGCCGGCTCCGACCCGGGTCTTCACTTTAGCCCAGGATGTCCCACTTAGAGGGCCGTGCGCGCCTCTCTTCTGAAGAAACTGCAAGTCCCTCAAGTAAGCAAATGGGCCTAGAGCCAAGGGCTTATTTCTAGAAAAGCAATCACTGAGAGGATTTCAAAAACAGCATATGAGGAAGCTCAGAGGCTATGCCCCATCGCTCTTTCCATGTGGTGGGTCCATCCCCCGCATGTGACCCATCGGGGACGTCTGCCCAGGCACTGTCGTCTGTGCTGTTTGGCTTGGGTAGCTGGTGTGGGCCCAGGATGCTGCGAGCATTCAGGTCAAGCAGTGGCCAAGGAATTAGTGGACCCTTGGCCAGGGAGGCACTGAGCTTTTAGAGACTTTATTCTCTAGACAAGACAATGGAGGCCAAGACTTCCTTGGCCTGGAGGGCAAGGAAGTGGCAGATGCAGAATGTTCCAGCAGGTTGAGGTTCACGCATGCTCATGTTCTTAGCAATCAGCACGTGACCTGCAGGACACAGAAGCTGAAGACTCCTGCAGTGGGGAGAGGATGAGTTACAGACGTCCAGGGAAGACAGAGAAGTCGTCCTCGAGCCATGGAGCCACGTACCCATGGGCGGAGATCTAAGACAGAGCACGTGATATCATGTGCAAACAACCACGTTCCAGCAAAATGCATGACAGGCGGATTGCGGTCTATGGAAGGAATCGTGATGGCTTCCCACGTGAAAACGTGCAAGGAAATGCTGTTCATCCCAACAGCATGAGCCAAACCCACTGGAAGCATGACCCCTCACTGTATGTTCTGTGGGATGAACAATGTGAAAGAACACCTCGCACGGAGCCCGCGGGGAAAAGTGGGCAGGAAAGAGGACACAGTGTCCCTTGGCAGCAACACCACGCCACGGCCCGCCACAGAGGACACCAGCGCCCCCTTAGTGACACCATGCCACAGCCCGCCACGGAGGCCACCGATGTCGCCTTGGCGACACCATGCCAAGGCCCACCATGGGGAACACTGGTGTCCTCTTAGTGACACCATGCCATGCGGGATTCCAATCTCCACGATCCCACTGCTCAGATAGACGGGTGCCTTTGTGTAAACACAAGAAGAAACACTGTACGCCCAGACATGGCCTGAAGCGGGGTGATGTCAGACAGGGTCCTGCTTCTCACCAAGTCTGGCTCCATTTCTTCCAGCACTGGACACCAACCAAGGGCTTCCTCACAAGCCAGTGTCCTAGAGCCTCACTGGAAAGCCCGGTCCACGTTCTAGAGTGGATTCTCTTGCAAAGGAGGTTCTCTTGTAAGATCGGGGTGGTCTCTGCTGCAACGTCACAAGCGATGCCCCAAGCAGGATCTGAGATGGACATTCAAGGCCATCCCTGGCTTTCCTTTACATGCTTGTCCCCACGCCTATCCGGGTGACTTGCTGTGTGTTTAAGGGCTGGCTCTGAGTCAACTGCAACATGATTAATTAGGGAACCGGACGTCTTTTGACAGTCCCTTCAGTGTTTTCAATGCCCAGCCTTTAACCCAAAGGGAAGTTCCCACCCCATGTGCTTGTTAAACCATCCATCACCAGCTGGCCCTGCCGTCAAACAAGAATCTTCTCTGGGAATCTAGGGACGTGCCCCCTCTCCCCCCGGTGACAAGCCACGGCTGTTTCTGGACAGCTGCCTCTTCAAGTGTGGCACCAGGAGGTGCCTAGACTGCAAGAAGGTCGGCGTGAGCCAGTTGTCCAGTGTCCTCACCGATCGCCAGCACCCACTTCTACCTGGCACATGAGGAGAGAAGGGAGACAGGGGCAGCAAGGAGATGGGCCCGGTGTTCTGAAAGAAAGATCAGAACTCACACAGCCCAGATGGAAGAGCCGAGGCCAGAGAGGCTTCCACTGCTCAAGACTATGGTCAGGTTGGTGCAAAGGCGAGACGAGTTCCCAGGATTGTCCGTATTTCGCCTCATGTGGCCCGTCTGGGAAGACTGTCTGTTCAAGGAGCTGGTCTTTGTTCAGCCATTCCAGGAATATGTTATGCACCAACTATGGCAAGACCAGCCCAGCGGGCAGCCTGCTTGAGCAGCGGTCATGTCACCCACAACTGCACAAGCCAGTGGGGGTGGCTGGGATTTGCTCCACAGACATGTGACGTGGGGATGTCACATGGCATCTACAGTAGCTAAACTCAATTTTTTTTTTTTTGAGTTGGAGTCTCACTCTGTCACCCAGACTGGAGTGCAGTGGCCGCTCCCGGCCGCCACAGCCTCGACCTGCTGGGCTCCGGCGATCCTTCCGCCTCAGCCTTCCGAGTAGCCGGAACTACAGGCATGCGCTACCACGCCCGGCTGATTTTTTGATTTATTGTAGAGATGAGGTCTCGCTGCCCAGGCGGGTCTCGAACCCGTGGGCTCAGGCAGTCCACTCACCTCAGCCTCCCAAAGGTGTGGGATGACAGGCTGAGCCACGGAGCCCAACTAAACTCACTTTTTAACAAAATTAATCCAGTGGAAGAAAAACTATTCAGCCTGATCGGGCATTGAATAAACAGCAGTTGTGTGTGGCAGGCTTACAATGTCAACTGGCATTTTAAAAAAGACAAAATAAACAGAACAGAGTTCCAGCAGGGTGCCTCCAGGAAAGGTCACGAAGCCACCGGCATTTCTGTCCACACCACTCACAGTCAAGCTTTAGTTCATCAGGAGGATGAGAGCTTGTCAACTTGTGGAACCAAAGAATTCTTTGCAACTTGTAGAACCGGTTGTCTTTCATTGTCTTAAGAAACGACTGCAAGGACATCTAAAAAATGAAGCCTATTGCCTGTGTTTTCCCCTCAACTTGGCCAAACGGTTCCTGGGGAGAGCCGGTTAGCCAAAGGGAGAAAAAGGCCAAAACTCCAGCCGTGCCAGCCCCGGACCAAATCACAACCCCTTGACAAATAATGAAGTCAGAACACCACGGAGTGTGATCACAAAAAAGGAAAAGTGGACCCAACACAGACTGTCGTATGACACGAAGTTTAAGAAAAACACAGGCATGTGCGTGTTCACGTTTGTGCACAGATGCCTCTCCCCTCTCGTCACACTCTTACAAACACAGCCTCCTGAGCAATGGTGAGCCCCCAGGGTTCTCGGCATCACAGGAGCGGGTCAGCAGGACAAGGGTTCTGTCGTGAGGGGTGAAAGTTGACTCCTCTGGAAGGCGCAGTGTTCCAGACGGGCCCAGAGGCTCCCTGTCGGAGCTCTGCGGGGGGGCAAGTCTGACGGGCGAGCACTCGGTTGTTACTGCCTGGTGTCGGTCCACCAGGGCTGATGCCCCCATCCTGCCTCCTGACACCAGCTCTTCCACTCCAAGCCTCTGAAGCAGCCTTCTGTCTACAATGCCATCTAAGATGTGCTGCTAGGACCGAGGGGCGGGCTGGAATCCCACTCCCTGGAGACATTCACTCCTCTATTCCCTTCCTCATCACAAGCGTCCTTGTTAAGGGAGTGCATCACCCTCATGCACCCACTAGTCCCTGAGCGGCGTATGTGAGACCTTCTGGGTGCACTCAGGTCAGCGTGCAGGATGTGTCAGCTGCATCCCAGCCAATTTCTGGAACGTGTCCTTTGCTGTCTGGAGATGGCCCTCAAACCACAGAGCCCCAAACCCCTCGGGCGTCCAAGCTGCCATCATAGCTGCCATCACAGCACACCTTTTCCCTCTAGGTGTACTCAGGGCTGTGAGCGCAATCCTGAACCACTGTTTTCAAATGGCTACAAGCTGGTATCCCACAGAAACAGTCTTTCAGACTGGAGGAGACTGGTGTCTGGGGGGCGGGGGCAGATGGAGAAAGGAGAGCACACAGGTCCCTTCCTCCCAGACCAGGGAGACTTGCGACATCTCAGGACTTGGGATGCAGCAGCAGCAGCAGGGCCAGCGGCAAGAGCACCCAGCGCTCCCCAAGTTGCCCTGCGCTTACGAGCAGCAAGGGAACAGGGTCCGCACATGGGGCACAGCGGCCACCAGCTTTGCCCCGGGGCCCGGTGCCTTCTGGGGCACGGGGCACCAGGCGGGGGGTGGAGCTCCGTCTGTCGCAGTCCTCACAGAGCACGAGGACTCCAGAGACCGCTGCTCGCATCCTCTGCGGGGCACCACAGGAGCACGCATCACCAGACATGTCCACACACACACCAGCACCCGCGTGGGCCCTATGGAATCGTTCTACAACACTGCACCTCAGAGCTTCCCCTTCAGCATCAGGCCTCTGGGCAACCCCGCAAGGTAGCATTTTTCTTCCCATGCCTGGGGCCTGGGAGAAAGGGAATTACTGCGTGGACACAGGAGATGTGGCCAGCGACTGCACGTGCCTTCTCCCTCTCTGAACGTCTTCACTAACTCCCTAAGCCAGCACGGCCGGCACCATCCTCCTTACTCGTGCTTGAAGGAGGCTGTGTCTCCTCGGCGCTGGGATGTCCGTGGTGGGTGAGAGGCGGCTGAGGCTCCTGGGTCCAGTGTCCTCCGTGAGTGCTGGTGCCACCTGTGTCTACGTCTGCTGTGACGATGGGTAAATACATGGGACTTGTTACCCATTGGCCTCTCCTGAGCCTATGCTTCCCTTTAAGTACCTGCCACCTCTGGGTTTCCAGGCCCAGCAATTCTGAGTGCCTCTGCTTATATGTCCCAAGAGAAAACTGCATGGACTTTCTCCGTGACTGTTACTTGGAGGCAGAACCATAAACCACCTGGATGTATGTGTTTTTATGCTGAAGTGACCTGACAGCCTGTGCTGGGATGGTATAACTCAGTGGTCCCCAACCTTTTTGGCACCAGGGACTGGTTTTGTGGAAGACCATTTTTTCTACGCGGTGGGGAATCAGCAGGCATCAGACTCTCCTCAGGGGCCGCAGCCCAGATCCCTGGCGTGCACAGTTCACAGGGGGTTCACACTCCCAGGGGAGTCTGATGTCGCTGTTGATCTGACAGGAGGTGGGGCTCTGCTTCCTGCCCCTCACCGCCCACTGTGTGCACCGTTCCTGACAGGCAGTGGACCGTGCCAGTCCACGGCTTGCAGGTTGGGGCCCCCAGGCGTAACTGCCTCCGAACTGGAGTTGAGTATCCTCATGAACCACCAAGATCGTGTTGAGAGAGTGACTAAATGTCCCACCGGGTCCCATGATGCATCACAGGCTTTGAGGGAAAACACCTCTGACAAAGTGTGAACAACCATTACCAGTGCTCCGTGTGGCTGTTGGAAGCAGCACCTCCGAGTATGAGCGGCTTGGGTTCCACTGGCTCCAGTCCTGGTGCGGCTCTGTGTAGTCAGGAGCCCATGGCGTGGCTGAAACTGTGATAACGACGATGGAAGCAATTAGGACCCGTCACACCTTGGGCTGCCACCACCGTCCCGCGTGCATCTCCCTCTGCGGTCTGTGCTGTCAGCTATACTCGGGCACATAGACAGCCGCGTGGGAGTGGCGGGAGGGGAGAGCGCCTAGGGCTCGGGCCAGAGTGTCGGGAGGCATCCCAGCGTCCTCCGTGTCTGTTACAGAGCACCAGGCTCAGAGCCTGCGATCTTCCGAGAGGCAGCAGGAGCAGCTTTGAAGCAGCAGCCCTCCACCAGGGAGAAGAAAGGCAGCGGCGTGTGGCTGTCCACGCGGTCTGCGGTGGCCCTCTGCCCAGGACGTTGTGTTACCAGCAAGGGAGCAACCCACAGGCGGGGAGGCGGGGCTGAAGGTCATGCCACGACGGTCGCCTTGCTTGGCTAGAAATTTGGTGGGGAAGGAGCTCCTGGGCAGCCAGGGCTTTCCCACGGAGGAGTCCCAGAGTCCACCTGAACAGCCACATGGCACAGCTGCACGCTTCTGAGTTTTCATCCCACGCCTGTGGCATTCTCAGCACGTGGAAACCACCGGAGCAAGACACCCAAGCCAGCGAGAGGACAAGACACACGTGCTCAATGGCCCGGCTCCTCTCTTCCATGGTCCCAGCACCCAGCACACCTCAGCAGAAGGCCAGGCGACCCACCACCACCGCGGCAGCCACGGAAGCGAGGAGGGCCCGTCCGCCAGTGTCATGATGCCGTCACCCGGGGGTGGGGGCCGGACCAGGCGATGCCCGCAACAGGATCATGGCGAAACCAGAGCCGCCATCTTTTGTGAAAAGCTTGTTTGCAAATCCGCCCTGATCTGTTCATGCTTTATTTGGATGCCCACACAATACAAACTCTTCAGAACGACAATGCCATCAGCTCTGCTTCTCAAGTTATGAGAATCATCCTTGGCATCACTAACCATACTCTCACAAGCAGTCACAAGGGGCGGAGGCCACACCCTCCCAGAGAAAGACGGCATCCTGTTGCAGGGTGTGCACAGGTGCAGAGTAGAAAAGCAAACTGAGACGGGAAGACACGCTACGGAGACCTTAGGCCACAGGAAGTTTCTGCCTGGAGCCTGACTGCCTGACTGCGCCACAGATTGTAGTTGATCCATCTGGGCTGCCATCCTAGGGAGCTTCTCTTAGGCACCACAGGCCTACCTCAAGACTGGACCGCGTCCCGAGCACCAGACACGGTGTTGTCATAGAGCCCAGGGGTTTGGGTGATTTGGTTTTCTTTCTGAAGTTACCGAAAAGAGTTTCCTTTTTCCACAGACTCAGCTCTGGGGCGGTGTCGGATCTAAACAAGACCCCGCTTTTCACTGTGGGTATGAAGACCTGGGCCATCCTGGGCATGCCCTCAGATGCCTCCAAGGCCTCAGCTATGTTTTCAGACCCTGTCCTCCCTGGTGAGCTTTTTCTCTAAGCAAAAGTGGGGCTGTGATGGCATCAGGGTCAGTCCTCTCAGCAAAGCCTGGGTCATCCCAGGGAGAGACTCAGGCACTGGGCAGAAGAGACCCAGCTCACTTGCAGTTAAATCGTTCGGCTCCACTTCCATCTCTTTATTCTCCAGAAGTGTCACATTGGTCACAGATGCGTCCCAGCTGCGTCCCAACAGCGGCTTCCCTGGGTGCTGCCACTGGCTGGCACTGCCTCGGCAGGCTGGGCCCAGGCGTGCCTCCCTTCAGTGCCCCTGCTCTGCTGAAACTCAGACTGGCTCCCTTGACCTCCACCAGGTGTTGGTGAACCAAGATGCTCCCTGGGTCCTGGTTCCTGTCCCTTAAGCCTGACCGAGACCTTGAATCTAGGGTCTTCATCTTTAACTGACACCCCCTGAGCACAGTCTCTGAGTCTCCTGCTCCCACAGGCCGCGCTCCCTAGAGGCCCAGGCCCAGGCCTTTCCCTTCTTTGGTCCTGGCATCTAGCATGGTAGGGACATAGTGAACTGCTGAAATCTTTAATATGTCACTGTCTTACACAGCTTGAGGGCTTGCAGGAAAGTTACAGGAGCAGACCTCTCAAAGACACAAGACGGGAAGAACAGGACACAGTGGACATTTTCTTTCTTTCTTTTTTTTTTTTTTTTTTGAGTCGGAGTCTCACTCTGTCACCCAGGCTAGAGTGCAGTGGCACGCTCACGGCCACTGCAGCCTCGACCCACTGAGCTCAGACAATCCTTCCGCCTCAGCCTTCCAAGGAGCTGGAACCACAGGCGTGCGCCACCACGCCCAGCTGATCTTTTGACTGATTGTAGAGAGAAGTCTCGCCATGCTGCTCAGGCTGGTGTCCAGCCCCCGAGCTCAGGCTGTCCTCTCGCCTCTACCTCCCAAAGTGCTGGGATGCCAGGCGTGAGCCACCGTGCCTGGCTCACAGTGGACGATTTCTAAGAAGCGCAGTTCCCATTTCACTTCTCAGTATGCTCGACTCCCGCCCCAAACATGCTAGCTCTCATTCACAGCCTTATCCGGGTATGCCCGAGGGGCGGCCACAGCTTATACATCTCACGTCCACCACCTCCCGAGCTATACACTGCCGGGCGCCACCCGGAGCAGGAGTGGGCCTCTGCACACTCTTCCACCGTCATGGTTATCCTTACTGGTGCTGGAGAGAAAGTCTTCGTCGTCATCAATGCCTGATCCAGAAAAGCTCGGGTGTTTGTCTCTTTCGTCGTCATTTTCTGCGTCGGGCTCCCAGCCCATGGAGGCGGTTTTTGACTCCGTACCTGTTGTGGTGACGCACGTTAGTGGCTGAGCTAGTGCCAAGAAGCCCAGATCCCAGTGATCGCCAAGGAGGCCATTGGGCACAGAAGGATCCTGGGTCTCCCAGGATGTTAAGAGGAAAGCGAGAGTTGGCCTGTGGGCCCCAGAGTCTTACATCCTGGACACTGACGCTGATGTGCACGTCACAAGACACCTGGCTGTGACCTTTACGATGGAGTGTCTCTTTAAGAACCACCAAAAGAATAAAAATGGACATAACATCTCCAAAGACTATTTTAACAGGCCGATCGATGGAAGCGCCCCTGTGCTCTTGGAGGCACCTGACGCTAACTTAGAAGCAAATATGTTAAGGACAGAATGGGAAGGTCTGCATGTGGCTTATTTCCTTCGTGGAGACCCCCTGGAGAAACCTGGGCCTCTCAACCTATGTCCGTCATTTCTCAACTCCCACAGTCAGGGCCGTGGTTTGCTAATGCGTTTCTTCGTCTTCTCTAGCATCCAGTCACTGGAGCTCTGAACACAGCTGGGGGCCACACTGAGGTCCCCAACAGAACGTCAGCAAAGAGCAGGAACGGCTCAGCCGGTGGGCAGTTGAGTCACTCCCGGCACCCACCAGCCAGCCCGAAGGCCGGGCAGAAGCGGATCGTGGCTGGGGCTTTGAGGAAGCCCCACCTGCTCCCTTTGGAGGTGGCCACTAAAAAGGAGACGCAGACCTTTCACCTCTTCCCTGTGGTCACCCTGGAAGACGTGATGCCGCTCCACTGAAAAGGGGTTTTCTACATTTCAGATGCAATGCAGGTGATCTCAGGGAACGGCCATGTATCTTTTCATGCTACTAGCCTCCACCCCAAGGAGAGTTCCACTGTGGAAGGCTTCCTACACTATGTTGGATCCAGCTATGCTGTTTTATTTTATCATGAAAAGCAAAAACCTTCTATGACGTCAGTAATTTTAGACTATGTGTGCGTAATCTCTCCAATCACTTTTGCTCTGTCACCAAGGAAGACCTGTCCCTTTTTCGTGGTCCCCACATAAGATTCCTTTGAGGCTACCTTAACCCTAATCCAGTAGAAGAAGAAATCCACTTATGAGTGCTGCAAAACCAAACATACAGGTCCTAGAGCTCCCGGCCCTTCTCAAGTCATCACAGACATGTGTGGGAACAGAAGGGACTTTAGGCTTTAACAGCAAGCTAAGGAAGGTCAACGAAAAGACTGTCCGGAAACCACAGATAGGAGACAATCATAGCTCATTACCAGCCATTTGCGTTGTGGTGTGAAGATCATTCTTGGCTTCTGATGGTGAAAACCACCATGAAAACCAGTCCTGTGCTCCTGGTCTCCCGGTTGGTGTTTCGGGGGTGGTCAGTACTGTGGGAACCGTCAAACCGGTTGTCGAGAGGTTAGATGTCAATTCCCAAGAACAGCACTGCATCCGCTTACTCTCTCTTTAGCACGCAACAGAACCATCTATGCCTGATATGGATGGAAAGAAAGGGAAGCAGCAGAGAAGGCCGTTTCCTGCCGAGGCCCAACCTGGTATCCACAGAACGTCAGAGACGGAAGGACCTCAACTATTGTCTGGTTCACGCGCCTCATCTGAAAGGTGAGCGTGTCGTGCCGGTCAGAGCTCCTGACTCTGGGAAGTGAGAGGCTGACGAGCAACAGAGAGGTCTCGCGGAGCGGCGAGAGCAGTCTCTGGATCTCCAAAGTCTACAGCGTAGAGGAGGAAGGAAAGTTTTGTCTCTGGACCCACGAGGCCAAATTAGGACCTGTGGCAAAAAATACAGGGAGACAGATGTCCTTCCAAAGACGGTTTTAGAAGGCATGGGCCATCCCATGATGGACCTCAGAAAGTTTCACCGTCCCCGTTTCAGGAAGACTGCTGGGCAGAAAGTTGTGTGCAAGACTCAACGGTGAGAGCTGTTGACGGAACCAGACCATTTAACGTCCTCTCCAGATCTGAGAGTTTACGATTCTCGAGAGTCCCAGCTCCTTAATCTTCCACACGGCCTGTCTGTGTGGAACCAATATCATCCACCAAGAATCTAGGATATGGTATTTCTGCCAGCAACCACAGACACATCATCCCAACGATCCAGAACACAGGCAAGATGACACAGGAGAAGAAGACAGGACAAGGTGCTCGGCCTAAGTCTAAAGCCTAGAACAACCTGCCCGGTGACGCCTCATATCAGCATTGCATTTGCAAAGCAGAACAGGACATTTTGAGCCCCATTTTTTAAAAAACAGGATCATCAGTTAGGAAAGACAGAGATGAAGTGATCCATGATCCCACTAATGATACTGGAAGTGAGAGTCTTGATTGGAAAACATCCAGTGACCGCCATTTCTGCAACCATGATGATGTGCATCGGAGGAGTAGATACAGAGACAAAAAGCCCAGAGCCAGTTCGAGCAGAGGCTGAAGCCAGCATTCATCCCCAACACAGAAGTAAGGTGAGCTGGATTCTTCTTTTTCAGCAACGAAGAAAGCCCAGAAATGACCCAAGATGAAACACTGACAAGAAGGCCTGTTCCTTCACAGTCTATCCTATGAAGATAAGCACTGTTAACGTTTAAAGGGGCATTTCCTTGTTTCTGCACGCTCTCCCCCACCCCGCATGTCAACCACTGTGACATGACAGCCCTAACGCGTCAGTGCTGTTTCTTACACGACCGTTTATAGAAATAAAGAATACAATTTACCCAACATCTTCTAAGCTAAACAAATGTCAAGAACCGTTTTTCCACCTTTATGGCTGCCCCCTGCAGAACCCCCAGTGGCTCTGAAGTATGGCCATCACCTCAACCCTGAAGGTGGACACACGGAGATTTGCTTGTAATCTCGCACCTTCACAGGATATGATATTTCTGATATTTTGACTCTTTTCTCCCCAGAACTCCCATGCCATGACACTCCGTGGGGCCTTAGCGCTAACAGCCACACACCCAGGAGCTTGTTAGAGGCCTCAATTCTGATGTGGAACAACAAGTCGTGTTCCCTTTCCTGCCTGCTACGGTCGAGGTTCTAAGTGTCCAAAGACGTGTCGGGGCCTCCCCTTAATTCTAGAGGGAAGTTAGCAACTCCTTCTGATACCATTGACTGTGATCATCAGATCAGCAGAGAGCAAGAGCTTGCGTTTCCTGACAGACTTCTCTCTAGGGGACGTCTTCCAAAGGAATTGCATGGCCCGTTCACTCACTCCCTCGTGGTTGTTCACGGTTTCATTCACTGATCCCAAACCATCAAGTTCTTCCTTTCCCCTTTCTACATACATGCTGCTGAAAGGCAGGCAAAAAAGGGTGCTTGGGAGTCCCCAGGGTACCCTAGGCCCACGGGCCTCTTTAGCAAAGAAAGTGGCCCGGCCCAGCCGTGCTGAGGACGCGGAGGGGTACCTGCGGGGAGCTCTGGCGTGGCCATGGCCATGCTCTTCCCTAACACGGACAGACCTGGAAGGGGACAGCCGAGAAGCAAGAGGCGTCACAGTTTACCTGGCGCTGCTGGTGTCGTGCGATCCTGAGCCTGAGGGTGTGAGTTCCCCAGCCAGGACCACATCCAATGACCCTCCTTCCGAGCGACTGCATGGCTGTCTGGGTGCACAGCTGGGGTGGCTGGATCAATTGGGAAGACACCACGCAGTGAGATCCCTGCACACAACCCCTCCTCTCAGCTGCCTGTGCAGGAAGCCTGCGCCCACCAGTAAGTGAGACCCAGAGGGTCACACCTCTGCCTGTCTCCATCTTTCCAGCTTCCTCGAGTCTCCCGGAATCTCGGGACAACATCAGAAATGCACATTCCAACGGGGCCAACCCAGTGCCGCTCACTGTCACTCAAGCCGAGCCTCAGCATTCAGGACCCGAGCAAAACCAGCAGCCACTCGAGAACACATCGTGGAGAAAGATTTTCCGTTCACTTGACTTAGTGGCCAAGTTGCACACTGGGGCCTTCGAAGCAGCCCTTTGGGAGGCAGCTGTCCCTCCTGTCTCTGGGGAGGCTGGGTCTGCAGACCCGTGCCTTCCGCGTCTGTCTGGATGTGCACCCAGGTGCCTCGGATGACAGCTGGGCCCCCAAGAGCCCACCCACCTTGTCAGCCTCGAGTCAGACTTGACCCCTGAGCAGGGGCTGGGCAAGGGCAGCGTGTTCCAAGTGTGAAACCAGACAAGCTTTCTCGAGTGTCTACCACCTCTGTCACTTTCATCCTAATCGTGTGTGTTTCTTGAAAAAGTCAAAACTGTCAAAGTCAGAGAAATTCTGGACTCTTTTCTCAAATTAGGGGAAGGACAGGCAGTGACACGCTGTTTGAAATCTCTCAGTTGACTCTCATGTGTGACTTTAGGCCAGATGGTTTCCCTGAGGAAGCGGCATGGCAGAAGTCCTCTGGGTAAAAAACACCTCTGCCGGCTGAGAGTTCTAGGCCACTGAAGTCACACACACCTTGGGAAATCTACGTTATGGCCTCTCTCCTCAAGAGGTGACCCCACATGTCCACACTCTCAACATTCTGCAGGTCATTTCCAGATGGTTCTGGAATACCTTATGGCCCGCCAGGGAATCCATCGGCAGTCCATGGACCCTGGGTTAAACACTTTGACTCCACGAGTAACAAATGCCAACAACCAGCATGGCGTGTTCTGTGCTGAAAGGACCCAAGAGGTCAGAAGAGACAGCAGAGGGAAGGAGCTGCCGTCACCTGGAGGCCCCAGCCAGGCCTGCGCATCCCTGGAAAGCCCAGACATGCCACTGTCCCCTCAGAGACTCTGTCGGAGATGCACAGCACCGGCCACACGCCCTGCAGCTCACCAGAAAGAAGCAGCCCCATGGAAACGAACCTTCGAGAACAAGGCAGAAAAAGGCGTGGGTCAGTCTTCCTAGAAAGAGTTGTGAGAGGTAAAGACTGGGAAAGCGCTGCCATGGCGGCCGAGCTTCCAACCAACTCCACCCAAGCAGGCCAGGCCAGACCAAAAAGGAAGCAAAAAGCACCGCTCTGGCACCAGCAGTCCAGGAAATGGAGCGTGCCGGGGCAAAGATAGCTTCCTGAACAAGCGTTGGTCTCCTGACCCCTGAGAGTTCAGGAAACCAATAGAAAGAGGCCAGCACAGCCTTCAGGGCTCTTTCAAAGACAACACTGTCACAGACGGCCCTCTACGCCCGCTTCCACGCTGCCAGCGGCCCTGCGGGCTTGCTCTATACCCGCCACCAAAGACCCTGGGGGGAAGAGGCGGCCAGGCTGCAGGCCCGCCCCCTGCCCCCGTGCACCCAGCCAGCCCGTCACTCCCGCACCCACCAGCTCAGTCCAGCCAGGACCAGGCTCCAGGGGCTCCTTGCTGGCGGCTGAGCCCCAGTCCTACTCAGGACCTCCCTGTCCTGCCCCGCTCAGCAGTCAAGTTCCTACCTCTTCCCCCCGGGGTGTGCTCCTTGGCGGGAATTGGTCTGCCTGGGCCTTTTGGGACCCACCGTGTCTGGTGGTTCCAGGCTAGCCCTCACTCACCAGGGGACTGGCCAGTCTCTCTCTCCCAGGTTAGTCATGTAGAGAGCATGTAGAGAGATTCCTCCCCCAGTCTGCCTGCTCAGGACTTTCTTCTTTTTTTTTTGTTTTTTTGAGTTGGAGTCTCACTTTGTCACCCAGACTGGAGTGCAGTGGCCGCTCCCGGCCACCACAGCCTTGACCTGCTGGGCTCCGGCGATCCTTCCGCCTCAGCCATCCAAGTAGCTGGAACTACAGGCATGCGCTACCACGCCCGGCTAAGGACTTTCTTCTTGGTGGGAAATGGCACCTCAGGCTCAACCTGTTCAGCTCCCTGCCAGACACTAATTACTGGGTTGCCCACCTGGTGATAAGCACTTTCCACGCAGGAACTGAGGGAGGGGGTGCCCAGGACAGCGGGGAACTGGCAGGGCGGCCTGGTGTTGAAGGGTTCCGGGTCCCAGGAGGTCCCAGGACCCAGACAGCAAGGGGTGCTCCCTAGGGCGACCAGAATCCCACAGGAGTAGGGCTGGGCGAAGGGGTCTGCCTTTCAAAACGCTTCCGAGCGTCTGCGGGGACTGGTGGGAAGTCCCCCTCAGCAGGTATCCAAAGACGTTTCCCACTCTCTGAGCAAGTGACGTTAAGTCAAGTCAGGGAGCGCGGAGGCCCTGGCTTCCAGCTGCCGAGGCAGGAAGAGCCCCGCTCGCATTCACGAGCTGGTTGGGTCTGCAGCTCTCCTGGAGGCCAGAGCTTGCCCCTCGGAAAAATGTTTGAGAAGAGAGAAAGCCCACATACGAAGACAGCACCCCAACAAAGTTGCCCAGGGGGGAAGATGGCTAGCATGGACACCTGCCTCAAACACACCACAGGGAGAGCCTGGGGGGAGACAGAGGGAGACATGCCCACCACCCAGGGGAGCCAAGCGAGGGCACCCCCCCAGAGTCCTGCAGAGCGTGCTGGTCTCCAAGGGCAGTCCAAGGCAGACCCACACCCCGCCGCCTAGTGGACTGGACACAGAACTCCCAATCTGGTGTGATGGGCCGGAAACTGCTCTGGGCCAAGACCACAGGGCCTGTCTAGCAAATGGTGGCTGGGGACTACAACGGAGTGTCCCATGGCCGGGAACACAAGTACAATTCGGTTAAAATGTGAAGCACAAGGTTAGTGAGGCAAGAGCTGCTGGCTGGGAGGTGTGCCCTGGGATGCAGCTTCACAGAGAACCTCCCCTGTAAGGGCAGGGGCAAGTAGGATGCCTGGGAAACGAGAGATGTTGGGTTGAGCAGGCAAACAGGGAGTTCTAGAAGCTTCCAACACGGCCCGCCCTATCAGGGCATGAAAAACAGACTCGCAGATGGGCCAAGGGCCGCCAGCAGTGTCGACACACGCAGGGCACTGACAGCCTCCAGCCCCCTGCCCGACGCCCCCTATGTTCAGATGTCCAGAGACACAAGGACAACTGCACGTGGGCGCACGTCACTCGGGAAGGCCAGAGATGTCCCACTGGCCACACAGGAAGCACAGCAAGCGCTCTTACTGGTGGCAGGGCTGCTCTCCGCGTGGCGCGACACCCAGGGCCCGTCCTGGTCCGAGGTCGGGTATGCCGTGGGCAGGTGGGTGTGGAAGACGCTGTAGCCCCCCGAGGTGCTCCTCTCGCTGGATGCCCCGCTGCTGCCGTCGTCGTCCGTGGGGGTGCTGGGGCTGATGTCCTCGGGGTTGGTTCTGTACTCTCCCTT
This sequence comes from Carlito syrichta, assembly GCF_000164805.1. Classification (NCBI taxonomy): domain Eukaryota; kingdom Metazoa; phylum Chordata; class Mammalia; order Primates; family Tarsiidae; genus Carlito; species Carlito syrichta. Next base: position 98,079 of record NW_007256220.1, on the reverse strand, counting down.
CTTGACGTAGCGGGTGCCGTCACGGTTGACGATGGCTGCAGGAGGGAAGGGACTTTCAGAACTTCTGGCTAATGGTCCGAGCGTAGGACAGACCACACGACACGCGACCGGGAAGCCGCTTTACTTTGCAGCATGGGAAACGCCACGTGTCTACCTGGTGTGGGAGAGGAGCTGCGTGGGGAAGGGCCCCTGGACACGGGGAAGGAGGCACAAGGGAGTCCAGGTCTGTGCTGGCCTCACTCCTTCGTCTGCAAAGGGGCTGGGAGGGTCTGAAGCAATGCGACCCTCAGGCCAGGCCCTCAGGAGCCTTGTGGGGCGCATGGCCAGGAGAATGTCCTGCACAGAGCTTGGAATACAGCCGGTGCTCCATAAGTGACCGTCCTCCCATAGGGCCCTCCTCTCCCTGCCAAAGAACATATCTCCAGTTGGGACTGGAAGCAGACACTAGTGGCCTCATCAGGGAAGAGGTAGTTGCTCGTCCTGAGATGCAGGTGTTCTCTCTTAAGGGGCAAAGTGATTCGGTTTCTCGAACCCCACCCCTGGCTCGGAAGTCGGCATTGCTGAAGGCTGACAGAGCCCCTCCATCCGTTCCATGTGGAATTCAGCCCTAAACCTACAAGCACGGAGGTGTATGAAGGGCAGAACCCTCAGCTTCAACAGGCAAAAGACCGGTGTGGGTTGGGGAAGGCAGCGCAGGCGTGAGTCCAGTAGCTGCTCCTAAGACGCTCGCTGCCTCCCCGCTGGCCACACACTGCACCGTGTGCACCAGCTGAGACCTGTCTGCTCTGCCGGCAGGTAGAGACACTCTGTCCTCTGACCTAGCGAGCGCGAGTGAAACTCTGTATCAAACACACGTGGAAACGGTTTCTAAGCCTCGAGCACCCTGGTTGTCTCTGCCAGGGAGACAGCACTGACCCAGTCACACAGGCCTGGACTTTAAAAGACTCTGAGGATCAAAGAATCAGGGTACTGAACACCTACCACTGGCATACACCAGACACAGCATCTTTTTTCATGACAATTCTCATATGTCATTCCATTCACCTACGAAAAAACTGAGGCTTCCTGTAAGATCATGCACTCAGTAAGGAACCAGGATTTCAAGAAAGACTCAGGGGATGCATCACCCATTGCAGCATCGTGGCGTGGAGCCAGGGACAGCTCTTCACCTAACGGCAGGGGCCAGGCTTGCGTGGTCCAAGAAGACTCACACCCTCCACCCTCCCCCAGCTCCCCACCACCTTCACACCCCTACACACCAAGGTCCGGCTCTGGGGATGCAGGCATCAGACGGCCCCAACACAGGGCCATTTCCCAGTGCCGGGGCTGAGGCAACAAGGTAAGGTTCACAGGAGACCCATGGTTGGGGCTAGCAAGGTGCTCTGGTTTCTACAGTGCCAGAGACACTCATCTACTTAAGGCCAGTGATGTTGGTTATCCTGTGCAGTTTCATTTTAAAAGCTAGTGTGCTTTAAGTAGCAGAGAATAGGCCAACTAAATGAAAGATGCCGAGTGAGTGACTGTGCAGTGGACACAGGGTGCCGGGAATAACGTGAGAGCACTCCAGCTGGCCGATCTGAGGTGCCAGACATCAGGGCAGGTGGGGAGCAGCTTCAAGTTGCCACAGGAAACGGGAGGACACTGACTCACAGCTCCCTGCCCCGCCCCGGCTCGTCCCGTGCGAACGTCGCCGCGAGGGAGGACATGCCTGGTCCCTTTCCCAGGGAGCACCCAGTCGGGACTGGAAGAGACACATACTGATGGTGATGGGGCCTTCAAAGGCATTGGGCAGGTCCGTGACCGAGGTGCAGTCTTCTCCGGCAGGAGCTGTGGGTGGAAAAAAACACGTGAGAACTAGTAAAAACACCAAGAAAACCCACCCACATTTCTGTCAGCCAGTTGGGATGGACTTCTCTTATAACTTATCCCATGTAATTTTCTTTTTCTGACGCTCAACAGGTCTGCTAGGAATTCCTCTGCCTTTCGTGACACAGTTTCCATGTCTATGCAGCCTCATACATTTCAGGAAACTTGCTACCCACCCCAGCAAACCTATCTGTTAACAAGCAGGCACATCCCCTGCAGGTTCATGGAGCTGGGGTCCAGCTGTGACGGTGGCACCCTCTTCCGATGCAGGCACACTAGGAAGAGTTTTAAAATTCGCGATCTCCAAAGGAAGGTGGGAATGTTGTGCACATTCACAAGAAGGTTAACTGTCATCTCAGAAACCTACAGAGACAACGGGAACTCAGGGCGGACACAAGCAGCGTGAGCAGCACGGCGGCTGAAGGTAAAACAGCGTGATCCCCAGGAAATGGACAGGATCGGAGCCTTTGCCCACCAGTGCCTCTCTGGCCTGTCATCAGTGCATTGATGTGTTATTAACTCAGCCCGCGGTGCCAAGTGCCTGCTGCATAGACAGCTTCTCAGCACGCGCTCCCGTGGCCGCCTCTGTCGGGCACAGCCCCCTCCTGAGCCGCAGTCTCAGCACTTCCATGGTGCTCAGGCATCTCGGCCTCTTGGTTCATCTACCCTCCCCCCTCATCCCCCCCCTGAGGAGTAAAGATGTCTGCCTGCACAGCAGGCCGGCCCGACCTCCACAGATGCCCCAGTCAGAAGCCTCAGGGCACTGCCTTGATATCCTCCGCACACGTCCTGCGGGTCTGGGCACAGATCGCCGAGCAGCTCGGCCAGCTGTGCCATTCACACCAGAGCGCTGCCCTCGGCACCCAGAGCTGCATGGAGCTCTGAAACACAGAGCTGTGGGCAGGTCTTGCTGTCACGGGAGGGTTGGAGCCGCCTGGGCACAACGGCTCTCACTCTGTGTGCGTGCATGTGCGTACATGCATGCATGTGTGTGTGTGCTTAAATGTAAGATGGCATCTATCTGTTAGGTCGGTTTCTCCCAGAGCTGCTTCTGGCAAAGGAGGAAAGAAGAGAGAGATGGATTGGGGGGCAGAGACAGAGGGTGGGGAGGGAGGAGGCAGAAGGGAAGGAGGGGCGAAGGGAGGGATGGGGGTAAGAGGGTAGGAAAGAAGGAGGGAGGGAAGGAGGGACGGAGGGATGGAGGGACAGAGGGAGGAAAGCCGACATCATCAGGAGGACTGCCGTCTAAGTGTTTGGCGTGTCCAGCCATAAATCACCAGGGGCTCACATCCTTGCACAGAGAGCAAGGTGGACGAGATAGGTGCGGCCCAGGTGCGGCTTGCCCTGCCCGGGAGCGTCTTGTCCACAGGGAGGGGAGGTCCTTTGTGTACCCACTTGGGACTCGCAATGAGACTAACCGGCAGCTTCACACGTTCAACTGGAAAAGGGATGTCTTAGGAAAAGCCACTCTCACAAAGTCTGTTCTGCAGGATCTCCAGAAGACTCTTCAGGAGAAAGTTCAGCTCTGAGGGGGCCACTCCTCAGATCCCATCTCACAGCCTTCCTCACACCTGCACCCATCCCCCAACACACTCCCTGCCCTGGTCTCTCCTCCCCATTCGCCATCTCGTCTACACAGCCTTCCTCACGTCCCCCCGACACAGCCCCTGCCTGGCTCCTCCTCTCCCTCCCCCATCATCTACACGGATCCTGTCCACCTTACTTGACACTGCTCCTGGCACCACTCCAGCCCCACTTTCTGCCACCCACCCCCTCTGTGGAAGCATGAGGGTCACACATGCCTGGTGACCTCGTCTGTCTCAACCAAAACATTTCTGTGTGATGGGGACAGAGAGGTCCACAGTATGTGTGTGTCCAACTAAGGGAAAGGGAAAAAGTTCCATCTCTCCAGAGTCCATCCCTCCAGGGGACACTCCTGGACCATCAGGGGTTGGCAAGTGTCCCATCCAGGGAGCCCTCAGGGGCCACCCAGGGCCATGGCTCAGTGGCTCACTTGCTGTCCGAGTGAGTGTCTCCCAACACCCAGACACCAGCCCGTGTGAGGAAGGGGAAAATGAGGAGAGAACGCATTTCTGTCTTGGCTTCTGAGGAATTCACATAGTCATGAGCCATGATGATGTACCCTTCCAAAACAATTTCAGAACTTCTCCCCCTGGGAAACAGGGTACAGGCCACCTGAAGACCCAGGCACCTGCCCTGTCTATCTCGGAAACAAGGGCAGAGCCCAGCCTGGCCTTGGAGACGCACCCAGACACAGGCCTGGAACGTAGCTACCCAATGCCAAGGATGGGACAGCCACCCAGACGTACGCACAGTACAGGCCACGGCACACTGTGGACTTCCAGACGGAAGCTGTGGCAGCACGGGCACCACCTGAGACCGCCTTGTGCATGACCAGGGCGCGTGTTCAAGGGACTCTTCTGCTCTGATTCCCCGTGGCTTTTGTGAAGTGCGTCGTATCCGGTAAGCGTCCTCGGCAGATGGTGACCCAAATGCGCACCAGCACACTGCTGCTCTCATGTAGGACCTAGTACCTTAGCAGACGGTGTTTCTTGCCGCCCACCACACAGCACGGCTTGGAAATGAGGCCTGGTGAGGTACCCGGGGGCTGAGGACTTGTTCAGAAGCCTCCGGCCCAGACATTGTCATAAGCCTTGGCTCCAGCAAGCCACAACAGCCGGGCAAGTGGTGACTATCCCGGTCCAGCTACTGGGGGTCGGGGGCGGACAGGTCTTCCCCACTCTTGGTCCATTCCAGGGTCCCGCAGACATCTCAGAGTGAGTTGAAGAACACAGGGACCCACAGACACACGAGTGCAGACGTCTCCCGTAATTCTGCCTTGGAGAACGTGAGGGACTTTCCTGACTGCCTGCACAAACGACTCAAGTCTGTGTCACCAGGCTTCGCTGGGCCTTAACCACTGGGCCATGAGGAACAAAAGCCACGAAGCCAGGGTCAGAGTCCGCCCTATTTCACACTTTCCCAAAACATGGCTCATGCGTGACACACACGACGCTGCCTGCCAGGCCGTGCTGACGCTGGTCCCTGCAACCACTGCAGGGTACAGCCCTGGGATATGACCCCCTGCCACGGTTCTCAGCCAAGTTAGATTCAAGGGTCTCCAGCAAGACCCTTCGCATAGGCAGAGGTTATGAAGACCTTCCGCTCAAGTCACACCACCGTGTGACTCTAGCCCAAGAGTCCTCGCATTTGTGCCCTTCTCCAGTTTCTCTCGATTCTGGTCTCATCGCTTCAACAAGATTAACTTCTTTAAGACAAGAAGCGCAGCTCCTGGCGCCTTCCTCCCCCACTCTACCTAGCACGGGACTGAGCACACAGAGTCGGCCAATAAGCGTTCTCTCTCACCCCGAAGGAAAACTGAGCACGGCAGCCGGTCAATGCTGAGTGCACCTGAGAAACGCTACTCCAGTTCGACTGTTGAACTGTCCGTCTTGGCAGGTCACACACCCCAGAACCTGCCAACTTTCTGACTCAACCCACCCTCCCCAGAGAGGAAAGCTGGTCGAGCTGCTGATCCTTCTCCAGGGACGGCCCAGCCCCCTGGGAACCATCAGGGGTGGCAGCCCGCCCGGAGGCTTCAGTTCCAGGCCATAAGCCAGTGTGAACCTCCACCCAGCTGAGTGGAGGTTCTCTTTGGCAAGGGACACCAACTTGAAAAACAGGTGAGAAATGCGGGAGGCAGCTGCATAATTTATGATGCTCCCTCACCAAGACCAGGGGGAAGCAGCAGCCCTCCTCCACAGCTTGGAGCCTTCCAGGTCTTCCTGGGGCCCTACACCAGGCCATGGTCTATTCCTCTGGCATTTGCCGGTGGTTTTTCTCACGGTGGCCCAGGGATCCCCGGGTGTGGAGCAGGCTGGCCACGGGCCCTGGGCTGGTGGACTCTCCTCCCTCACTCAGACCTCCCCCCTCACCGTGCTCCTTGCCCTGAGGCAGGGAGGAACAACCGGCAGTGTCCCTGTCCCTGTTCTGTGCATCGTGTCCCAGGCTTGGTAACCTGCGAGTGGCTGTCTCAGCGCCCTGGCCTCACACACCCCACGTCAGGCCTGCCTGGCCTTCCTCCTCACTCCAGGCTTGCTGTCCAAATTCCTGCCGTGACTCCGGGCCCATGCAGCAGTAGGGTGTGAGCCCGAGCTAGGCGATTCTCATGATCTGTCGCTGTTACTGTCCACAGACAGGCAGAAGGAAGAGCTCCTTCATGCTCATATATACCGGCAGGTGGAGCATCTCAGGTTATGATGTCTCCCGCACCGCTTCCAAGTCCACGCAGCCACATCTACCCCTGCACGCAGCCCCTGCGCTTGCTCCCACGGAGAGCGTCTCAGGTCTCATGTCACTCTCCAGCTCATGTGATGTCCTTTGACCCAGGAAGACAGATCAGGCTTACCTCCAGCCTCTGTCCTTCCCTGCACACACGTCTAGCCTTCTGGGGGACAGAAGGCCCCATTTAATAAGAAGGACTTTAGACTGCTGGTATCCAAAATTTGACGTCTGTCATTTTAATCCTCAAAAGACTCTGAAACTCCGTGGAGTGTGGAGCCATTCAGTGCTGCGGGGACTTAAATTCGACCCATGATCAAGGACTTCTGGGCCAGGGGTCGGAGGAACGTCCTGGGCAGGGAGGAACGTCCCAGGCCCAACACCCGGGGATTGCCTCTCACCTCGGCTTTCTCATCCCTGGCATCTCAACTGAGGGGCGGCCAGGGGCTCAGGCCAGATCCCCACCCAGCCCTCCTCTGCCCCATAATCAAGAACTTTGTGCAGTGGCACTTGGCGTCGCTGGCAGCCAGACTGGACTCCTGCCGCTGCCATGTTGAGACCTGTGGTGACTACCTGCCACAGCAAGTGGATCACCCCATGCCACTGGCCTGCTCCTCTCGGCGTCTCCCCTGCAGCCTGGGCCTCCGTCGCCCCCACCCCAATGTTCTCAGGACCGGCCAGGAGGCACTTCCCTGACCACCTTCTTGGGGGCAAAGAGCCTCTGCGCTCTCTGGTCCCCACCCCACGGTCTCCTGTTGCACCCCCTCACCCTCTGGCGTCCAGTGAGGCGCCCGACATCCATCTGTGTCTGCCTCCCGACTCAGCATGCGACCCGTGGAGACAGGGAGCTGGTGGCCGCTGTGCTGGTGCCAGGTGGGCCTCAGTACACGGGAGGCTGCGTGGGGCCCCGCCCCCAAATGGGCCGGGTGGGTGCTGTTTCTTAAGAGGCCGCAGGCACCCCCTCCCTGAGCCAGCCCTGACCTGGGCCCCCATCCCGGCACCCCACCGTCCCTGCACGCACCTGAGGCGTTGTAGCAGTACGTGTCGTACTGGGAGGTGTTTGACGTGAGGATGTACACGCCCGTGTTGTTGGCCGCGCAGATGGAGTTGGGGTGGATGCGTGGAATCACCACATGCCCTTCTATGAAGCCGTACCTGCAGGAGGAAAGTCAGAGGTCACACCGCAGGCGGCCGGCGTGTCGTAACGTCTCGGCCGCAACCTTGCTGCAGGCCCCAGGCATGAGGTTGCCACCGCTGGCTGACTGAGTGGGGTCTAAGCACAGCACAAGAGGGGCCAGATTGGCGGGCCGAGAGGCCACAAGACTTTATTCGAAGACCTACAGCGAGCTTCCTTAAAAAACCCACGAAGGAAAACTTAGCTTCCAACAGAATGTGTGGTCACGGCACCGAGAGCGTTCAGGTGTGGTGGACGCCGGAGCCCAGAACTGGCCTCAGCTTCCCCTGTGAGCCCCTCACGCCACACACCACAGTTGCAAGTGTGAAGGCTTGTTCCCAGGCTGAGCTCAAGTCCTTGGCCTCCTGGCAGGGCTCTGCTACCCGGGACAACAGCTAGCTGCCCTAACAACATGCAGGGATGACAGCAGGTGAGTGGCAGGCAGCAAGATCTCAATAGCTCAGGAACATTCTGGAGGCAGCATGGCCAGAAACACGCTCAGCCACTCCCCCACGGAAGCCTGTGCCGGCTGGAGGCCCCTCCAGACTCCATGTGGGGCCCAGCCTCTTCCAGCACCATCCCAGTGGCTAGAACTCACTTCTTACAATGCAAAATTCCTCCAAAAATGAGACGTGGGCTGGGAAAGTTCCCTTGCCAGGGGAGCAGCGGAGGGCAGGGGCAGGTACACCAGCAGGCTTGGGAGAGGCTACTGGCTGAGACATGGGAGTGTAGACATTCATCTCTCCTGGGGACAGCAGCCAGGCATCCCGAGGTCCAGGAAACATCTGTGCGTGGGAGCCTGAAAAGCCATCGGCTGACATGTGTGGTGCAGACCATCTCTCCTGGGGACAGCGGCCAGGCATCCCGAGACCTGGGCAACGTCTGTGCGTGGGGCCTCTGGGGACAGACCATCACATCTGTGTTGCCATGGGAGCCGGAAAGACACACCCTCCTCCGAAGCGACCGGCTTCTTCCCAAAGCCTCCAGGCAGTAAGGACTGCGACCGAATGTTCCCACAATGCATCTCAGGGCAGGGAGTGGTGGCGGGGGATGTGCGACATAGGGGCCAGTCGTGGGGGCAAGGCAGTGCTCCTTCTCCAGATGACTTCCTTGTGGCCCGCTCCCTACCACGATGCGTCACGTGTGTCCACACCAGCCGTCCAGAGTGGCCCACAAGCCCTCAGAAAGTCAGTGTCAGGTCTTGCTGCCTGCCTGGTTTACGTGCTGCAGACACGTGAGATGGCGTGTTACGGTGCACACGTGTGCAGGTGGCCTGAGCAAGTCACTGCTCGCGGGGAGGACAGAAGCGTCCTGCAAATCCCTGCAGAGTCTCCCTCCTCCTTGGCCTTAGTCCCTCAGGTCACTCAGTTTGCCCCAGGCTCTGACTGAGCAGGACCAGAAGTCCGACTCCTACCGGGGCTGTGATATGTGGCCCAGGGCGTGCTGTGGACCCTTAGCGGCTCTGCCCGTAGAGCAAGTGATCATGTCAACCCAGGGTGCAGCTGAGGAGGTTGGGGGCAGGCCAGGTGGGTGCCAGGTGCCAGCGTTCATGTGCCTGGCAATGGCCATGGCTGTCGACAGGACTGCCTGGTTCTCGGTGACAGCATTTCGCTCATGTGCGAGTATTTTTCAAGTGTGCCCTGCCCATATTTCACAGCCAAACTCTGACTTAGCAAGTCCACTTTCTGAGGCCTGTGGCCACGTCAGGACCATGTTTAAACTGTAGGCCTCAGGCTATAAGACACGGATCTGCAAGCTGGCTTCCTCCTTGGCAGCTTGCGGGGCAAGTGCGTGGTTACCAGCCTTCCTCCCTCTCCCTGAACCTTCAGACTCTGATGTGCCTCTAAACGCATGCCGGCATCCATGAGCATCTGCTCTTTGTTTTACAGATGGGTCGCTCAACGGAGCTCTCTCCCACGAGCGATCGTTCCATCGCCTGTGTCGCCCAACATGGTGGCTGCTGACTGGCTGCCAGTGACCAACTGAGCTCTGGTTTGCAGCCCACGCCGGTGAAGAGCTCAAGTTTTCATTGCAACAATTTTAGTTAATTACGTGTAAGTTGCCAAGTGTGGCTAGTGGCCTCCCAACTAAACGAGTCTTAGACGAGAGTGTTTCCCCGTGCCTTTGAGCAAGAGTGTCAGCACAGTCACACTGAATGCCCGCCTCCTGGCTCAACATCCCCAAAGCAGTCATGGACGTGAGCGTGTGGACTGCAGAGAAGGGGCCATACCCCCAAAGACACTGCAGAAGCTCCGAGGTAGCTGCGGGCTGGGGGAGGGAGGGTCGGCTGGGCCCTGTGGGGTGAGACAGACCTCACTGGAGCAAGCAAAGCAAAACTGAGCCCTCTCACGGTCCTTACCACCCAAGACACACGCCTGGCCTGTCACAACCACCCTGGAGCCAGGCGGCTGGAGGTAGCCCTCTGGCCAGGATGCCTAGGGGAGCCCTGAGACGCCTCCCCACAATGACTCAGCACCCTGCACACCCTCTTGTTCACCTTCTCAGACCAAAACAACCCAAGAGGAGACCCAGAGAGAGCGCGGGGGAGGGGGTGGCTGACTCGTAAGGACAAGACTGCCAGCCGCGTGTTCGTTGGCGGACGTTTCCTTGTGCTCCCACAGAGGTCGCAGTTTCTTCAGGCCAGGTGGCAGAACTGGGGGGAGCAGCTCAGACAGGGGCTGCGGCTGCTCTGACCCCAAGGCCTCCTCCAGGGCCCCCGCACAGACTCACAAAGGTGTCTCGCGGACTCTGACTCCCACGGGACACGGATTCCAGACCGGCTCGGCCAGATCAGTGGGCAGGCTGCCTGTCCCCCCACCGACCGCTGCCTGTCTCCCCACCGACCGCTAAACCATTGGGGAGCCCCGCCACGGCCCGCCCTGCCTTCCCCATGGCCTGCACCCGTCCCCACCTGCAGGTCTCAAACCCATGGTTGCGCGCGTTCTCCATCTGGGCCATGGTGGGCAGCGAGCTGTTGAAGGCCTTGCAGAGGTCGGCGGCCTCCGTCCGCGAGATGCTGTAGCGGCCATTCTTCTCCACGTGGAACACGCCGGCGTAGCGGCAAGTGATGTTCAAGTCTGTGGGAGGAAGCAAGATGGCAAAGGGAAGACGTTCATTCTTGGAGTGGGTCCCTTAAAAGCTCAGCAGGCGTCTCTGCTGGCCAAAGTCGCGAGACTCCTGAATCCCCGCGTCCCGCAGGGCTCACATCTGAGATGCAACCCACAACGGTGTCCTCTCACGCCAGCCGGCTTGCCCAGAAAGGCTCGCAAGAGCACCTGACGCGTTTCTGACTATCGGAGTAACACACACTCCGGGTAATCAGCAAAGACCAGGCATGACAGGAACACGAAGCCAGTCTGAGACATGGTAAACGTGTGTGTCTTCTTCTGGCCTGCCAGGAACATGCGCAGCACACACGCCCTCGACACGCACATGCATGGCACAGCTCAGGGCACGGCAGGTGCAGCACTCAACCTTTAGCCAAGAGTCTTCTCCACAGTATGAGGAAGGTTTCTCCCAGGGCACAACTGGCTATGGCTGTGGCTGGCCCCAGAACGAATGCCCCTGCCCCGGCCATGCCCAGAACAAATGTCCGCACTCTGGCCCTGCCCAGATTGAAGGGCCCCCACCCGGCCCTGGCCACGCCCAGAAATAAGGCCCCTGCCCTGGCCCTGCCCAAAATGAAGCCCCCCCCAGGTCACGCCCATAACAAATGCCCCCCCCACCCCACCCAGCCTGACCGGCTGTGCCCATCTCCAGTCTCAGGCAGCAGCTTCACTACACAGGAAGCATCCCTTCAGCGTCCTCAGACTCTGGGCTTCTCCCCATCTTAGGACACTGACGTCGGTCTCCCCCTCTGTCTGGAACGCTCTACCCTCAGAGGGCTCATCTCTGTCTCTCCAAGTCTGCTCCAAGTCAGCTTGCCTGAGTCCAGCCCCAGTCTCCCCGGTTGGCTGGGCCTTCGTGTCTCCATGTGTGTGCAGCCGAGTCTGGCTGTGCCTTGCTGCTCGCGGGTCCCTCCTGCGATGAGAGCCCTGAGAGCCAAGGGCTCTTCTCCTGAGCGGGGACAGGCTCTGGCCACTAGAAACCGGTGCTGGACAAATGCCCAGTGAGCCCCTAGTGCTGCTGCATCTGTCCTGTCTACCTCAACCCCAGTCACGGCAGAAGAAATGAGGTGGAATGCGGGGACCATGAGCCGCGCGGCATTTTTCCTTTCTTTGCCTGCGGGGTTAGCACTCGGGCTTGAAAACCCCAAGCCTAGAACCAGGTTAGCTGCTCAAGGGCATCTGTGTGGCTCCTTCTACCCTGAGCGGCAGCATCCTCCAGGTGGGCATAGCAGCACCCAGAAGGAAAGTGCCTGGGCCCTTTCACAACATGACTGCAAGGCTGACATTCTCGGCGTTACCCTCGGTTGGCCAAGCCTTCAAAGGGAAGCTCTCACCCCACGGGACAGCCCTTCCGGGGCCTCCCCTGGGCCAGCAAACAAGAGAAAAGCAAAGCGGCTCCAGTAACACCCCGAGAGTCTGGCAGCCTTTCTGCCCCTCCCCCCCAGGAGGCTGCTGTCACCCAGGTGAAAAATAAAATTTGCAGCGAGGACCGTGCGTGGAGCTGACCGCTGGTTTCCTTCTCAGGGCAGTCAGCCCCAGCTGCTAGGTTATCGCCTGGCAGGCAGAATATGCAGCTACAGGAGGAGCAAAATCCCTGGAGTGTCACAGGCAGCAGCCGGCACGACGTTACTGGCAGGACACACGTACCCAAACAAGGTGTCCACACACATGTGTGGTGCATGCAGGCTGTGTGTGCAGGTGGCCAGCCAGGCTAGGGAAACAGACACGTATAACCTTCCACCCCGAGTCACAGAGGCGGCAAGAAGTTTGCACCGTGGTGTCCAGGAGCTGGTCTTAGGGCGGCTGAGAGCCTGCTATCTGCCCAGACCCAGTTCCAAACCCGACCCGCCTCCCACCCCAGCTCAGCCTCCACACTCAGCCTCCTCCCTGACGAAGCCAACTCCAAGCTGTCAGGAGGACTGGTTCCTACTGAGCCAGCCCTTCGCCCCATGGGTAGATGCATGTGGGCACACACGTGTGTGTGTGCACGCATGTGAACCGGGGTGAGGCAGCTCTGAGACTTTGCTTTAGGGATGCCTGCTGCCTTCCCTGACAGCCAGTGAGCCCAGCGACCGGCCGTCTCAGACTGTGTCTGAGGCCGGATCTCCCGAGAGGATGGCCGACTGAGTACCTGTGACAACCGACGGTGCCCTGCAAGGGGCCCTGTGGTTCTCTGGGCTGGTTCTCCAGATGGCCGTGAACCACACTGCCTGGGCCCCATCAGCTCTCTCCTCAGGAGGGACGAAAGCAAGTTCTGGCCTGGCTCAGACCCCATACACAACGACCCGCGGCAAAACCCAGGCCTGGGAGTCAGGGGCCCGTCCCTTGAAGGTCTGTCCCTCTTGCCGCTGGCAGGGACCTGCTCACCCGGGGGCTGCCCTCTCATCCCTGGCCGCTGACAAGCTCTCTCGGTAAAGCCAAGCCACCACCCCACAGGACCGACGGAGCCACTCTGCTCTGCGTTTCTGCGAGCCTTCGAGGCCCGGAAGCTTCCATCTGGGCGTCTTCCTGGCTGCTACAGACCCTGCTGCCACCCTCCCTCAGCTTCCTACCACTTGCCTTGTCCCCTGATGCCCATGTGATGGGCGCCTGTGAAAGGGAGTATTGTCCAGCCTCCCTCTCGGGGGGAGAATCACACTCAGGGTCTATTGCCACTGGCCACCAGGGCAGACCATGAGTCTCGGGTGACTCAGTCGCTCCCGGAATTGGGAATTGTCCCGGAGGTGATGAGGGCTTGATGCACAGAGACGAGTCATGCACAATCACACAAGAGAATTCCCTCCAGAATGTGCCCTGGGCCGCGTCCAGCTGGGCTACTCAGCACCTGGCACCCAGAGAGGGACTGCACCCAATGCCTTGGCGCCTGGCTGGACCCCAGTCTCCTGGCGCTCTGCCCATGAGCACAGAGCCTGCGTGGCAGCCAAGGCTGAGCCCATGGGGCCGTCACATCCACTCTCTCTCAGAAGAATCCCCAGGGTTCTCTGGGCAGCTGGACCCTCAGCAAGGTCTCCAACCACCAACCCGAGTTGTTTTCAGGACCTGAAGAGCACTCTGTCCCTGCCTCCCGCTGGGATGATGGGACTCGGAGGAGGCCACGGAGAACCTGGCCTCCACTCCAGTCCTGGGTCTGACTGGCCGAGGGAGAGTGTGGGCCCAGAGCGGCCGCCTCCCTGCTCCCAGTCTGCCAGGCCCGGGCCAGGGGCAAGCTTCTGCAGGGGGAGAGACAGCAGTGTGTGCCCCTGTGCGTTGTCATGGCAATCCGGAAACCCTCTGGCCTCGCAGACTTTGTTTTCTTCTGTTTGGATCTTATTGATTTAGCAGATTGTCTTGCACGAGCCAGGATGTGGTCGGTGAAACGCAAAGGGGCCCACACGGGCTTCCTGCACAAGTGGAAAAGGCAGAGCTCCTCGTTCTGTCCCCAGACTTGCTTTCTGGGCGGGCAGGGCAACTGCCCCCCAAGGAGCACTGAGCTCTACTCAGGTCAGCCGGCCTCCTAGGAATGGTAGCTTCGGTCTAGGGAAGTGTCTCATGCAAGCCATGGTGGTGGGAAGCTGCCATTCACAGGTGACATCCATGGCCCAGGGTGCTGAGCAGATCACTGACAGCAGATGCACCGGGGTGCAGGGGAGCAGCACATGCTGGCTCCAGCCCAAACCCCGCAACTTACAAGCTGCACACCCCTGGCTAACCCACTGCAGCTCCCAGATGCGCCCGCCTCCCACCGCCCAAGAAGAACCCAGACGTTACGAAATCCTCGGGGCTTGAGGGCTCATGTGGGAGGATGGGCACCACCCTGGAACACTGTTGAGATCAACACGCCTCTCAGAGACCGTAGGAACTGAGAACCGTCCAGGCCCACGCAGCAAAACAGAATGGAACAACGCACAGCAGCGTGACCGTCTTGCCGCGGGGGTTTCCTCCGACAGTTAGGAAGTACTGCCAAGCCAAAGGCAGCCAGGGAGGCTGGGTCAGGCGTGAGGGACCCATTTCACAGATGAGGCGGCTGAGGGACAACCGTGTCGGAGACCCCGGGTCTTCCAGAGAGTCTGAGAAGCCCGCCCCAGCTCAGACTCTCCAGGTCTGTGAGGGCTCTCCACGCCCCTCTCAGGTGGGCAACAGGGAGGCAGCAGGCCCTTCCTCTCCTTGCACACCCCCAGCCATGATGTCTTGGGCAGAACCACGGTGCTCAAGATGCAGGACAGGCTGGGCTCAGTGGCTCAGCCTGTCATTCCAGCACTCTGGGAGGCCGAGGTGAGTGGACTGCCTGGGCCTGTGGGTTCGAGACCAGCCCGGGCAACTCAGTGAGGCCTCGTCTCTACAATAAATCAAAAATTAGCCAGGTGTGGTAGCACGCACCTGTAATTCTGGCTACTTGGAAGGCTGAGGTAGAAGGATGGCCGGAGCAGGTCGACACTGGGGTGGCTGTGAGTATGCCACGGCACTCCAGCCTGGATGACAGAGTGAGACCCCAACTCAAAAAAAAAGAAAAAAGATGCAGGACAGAGGGGCTCCCGCAGGAACTGGCATGTGGGAGACGCAACTCCAGCCTTGCCCCTCACGGCTTCTTCCTGCCCAGCACAGCCCACCCACCCACATCCTGACACCCCCCAGGGTTCCCCGGGCACCGAGGAGGGGCCAACTGGACCACACGTGGCAGAGACCAGTCCTAGCCATGCAAACCCACGCATCAGCCCTGCTGCAGGCCAGGACACCAAGCATCTGGAGGCCTGGGAGGGTCCATCACCCGTAGGGTTGCAGACAGATGGCCCTGTGGCTCCTGACCAGAACCAGCGACAGGTGTGTAAAAGCGTGGTAGACAATGTGTCACATCATCAGCGATGATGCAGCCATAACAAATTCTGCAGGCTTCCCTCGTGTTGAGGGTGAAGACACCTCACAACCCAAAGTGCTTCCATGGGCGCACCTGGCTCACCCCACAGAGGTTCCTCAAGGTCTGGATTTCGTTTTCTGGGGGGGGTTGTTTTTGTAGAGATGAAGTCTTGCTATGCTGCCCAGGCTGGTCTCGAACTCCTGGTCTCTAGCGATCCTCCCACCTCAGCCTCCCAAAGTGCTGGGAAGGGTCTGGATGCCAATTCTGCTCTACAGGGGCCGCAGAGCAGTAGGTCTGGCTCGAGCTGTGGGATCAGACACCGCAGGAAGGTGGTCGCTCCAGACAGCGCCACTGGGGACGGAAGCCCCAGCCCCCCAAGCCCTAGAGCCCAGCCTGGCCAGGCATTGCTGATGCTGACGCCCGTCCTCTGCTGATGCCTGCCTCCCTCTGTACCTTCCCGAGTGAGAAGACCCTGGGATGCATGTCAGCCTGTGGTCTAGCAGCCTGGGCAGAGGTTAGACCACGTGATGCTCACAGCAACCTGGAAAACCATCACCCATTTCACAGATGAGCCTGTGAGGTTCCAAGCACCATCGACCCAGCATCCCGCCCAAGAGTGCCAAGAGCCAGAGCCCAGCTGCCACGTGACGTGAGTCAGCTGAGACTCAGCTTTGCCAAGGCCACCATCTCTGCTTGGGACATGTGGATTCCCACGCTGGGGGCCAGACACACAAGGGAGCTGTGGGCCGAAGGGTGTGGCTGGAGCCCTCGGGCTCTGACAGCTGGGCTGGGCTCTTCAGTCCCATGAGCACTGACAGGCACCCATGTGTGCCGGGGCTGGCGTGAAGAACTTCCCACCAGCCATGTCATGTCCACCGTGGCAGCCACTGTGGCAGTTCCACAAGGCACATCCTTACCTGCCAGCAAAGCTCTACCACATGGGAAAACAGGAGCCATGCACGTAGTCGCCAGGGGCCAGGCAGATGGGCCCCTCCTCCTCCACTGCCAGCAAGCGCCTCCCCTGACACACTCTGGCTTCGGAACAGCGAGAGGCTGCCACGCTCTTCCTGCAGTCTGCCCACCGCTGGGTGAGCATCCACCAATGCTCCGCAAATACAGCTGCAGGGAGCCACTTCTTCCTCCTGATCAGAGGCAGGAGGAGGTCAGGAGCAGCAGCCCTGCCGGGACTTCAGAGGCCTGAGCTGGACAAGGCCCCAGGATGGCAGAAAGATGGGCCTGACAGTGGGCATGACGGTGCCCGGCGGGGAGCAGGCAGGCAAGTGTCTGCTTTCCCCCCAGGACCATGACCCCCAGTGCCCGTCCGGTACCCACAGATCGAGGTTTGTCACCTTCCCCACCCACCCAAGGGCACAGGGGCCGGCACAGTCTCTCCCCAGCGGCCCTGAGCGCCCAGTACTGCCAAGGCCCATCCCGTCACATGGATAGGAGTGAGTGCGTTTGCACACTTTTCCAGGACTACGCGCTAGTGTGTTAGTTTAGAAGGAACGCAGGTCCTCCGTGACCCCGGCCTGTAGCAGTGAGGAGTCATGAATGGAGTGGAGCGGGGCCAGTTCACACCTTCTCCTCTGCAAACACAGCAGCGAGGCAACGCCACTACAGAAGCACGCAGCCACCACGGAGCAGTGCAGGCACACGCGCAGGCCCAGACTCCCCGACTCCGGATTTGTCGGGCTCAGGAATCACGTGGTGGCTGGCTGTCCTTCCTCTCTCTCTCTGTTCCTACTGGACACAAAAGTGAGCAGGTGTGCTTGCATGTGTGTGTAAGCATGTGGGGGCCCACGTGTGTGCACGTGTGTGTGTGCACAAGAGCATGAGTGCAAGAGGTAGTGTTTCCTTCCAGGCCACAAGCCCCACCGCTGTTCACCTTCAGACACTTTCAGGAGCCACAATCCTTCCGGAGAGAACGTTGCCTGGAGAGGCTGGGCTGCAGGGCATCTGGAGCATCCCGGCTGGAGGCTCCCGGCTCACTGCATGGCAACCGCTGCATACTCGTGCACTGAGCACACACCTCCTCCGCTTTTGCCCATGGGCTCTCATGGGTGGCAGTCGACACCAGGCTCCAGCACCATGCTCTGCAGAGCTCACGTCAACAAGCTTGTTGGAGCTCAGGCCACAGGGCTTGGACGGAAGCATCAACGGGTTCATGCTCGGTAGGAATGGCCAAACACAACTTCCTGCCTGTGAGGACGCGGATCAGAAGTGTGGCTCCTTCCCAGGAGCGGCTGCCAGCGTGACCAGGCCCACGCGTGGCAGAGGCTGTGCTCCTTCACAAGCTGCAGAGAGCAGTGAGGCAGGGGAGGTCACTCTTGGCCCACAGGCCTGCACCTCCTGGCACTGCTGGTCCCACTGGCTCGGTGCAGGGTTGCGGCCCCACCCTGGCCGTGAGACGTGAATGTGGTGTGCCCGACACCAGCCCTGCCTAGAAGACTCAGCCTTCTGGGTGAGGGGCAGCCGGTCTGCGGTAGACAGCAATCCCGATTTCAAGTACCGAGTGCCACGCAGGGGATAAAAGGGTATTATCAGAGGGGCACTGCTCCGACGCGCCGGCATGGCCCTGAATCCGCTCTTCTGCGCGCACACGGCACACTCTACTTACTTATTCTAGGGCTTTGGGTGGGCCCAGATGCCCTGGCAAATGGAAACCTACTCCCCCCGACAGGGATGAACTCTGAGTCGGACCCACCTTTGCCTTCCAGGCCCATGAGCTGCCCCATACTTGGCCTTGGTAGGGCAGACGAGGAGACTCGGGTGGCAGATGAAAGGGGGTGGAATGGCCTGGCTTCGGGGACCAGAGCACCATCAGGGTCACTAGCTGGGTGCGGGGCTGGCAACAGCAGGATTGTGTCTGCCCCTTCTGGGTCCTGGCGGAAACTCAAGACAAGCCCCATGGGATCACAGAACAGCCAGAGGGGTACGACTGGGACGTGTGCCTGCCCAGCCCTCCCAAGTCTCACGAGGGTGTCCTGGCCCCAGCAGCCACCCATCCGTGACATCACGGTCACCATCCATGACATCACGGTTGCTAGTTGCTGACCAGGCCATTTACCCTAGGGCACTGGCCACACTCAGCCTTTTACGTCAGAGAGAACTGGCCCCAGCCCAGCCTGTGCTCTGGCTGGATATCACGCATGACCTGTGTTCTTGCGCCCAAAGCCTGTTTCCTGTCAGCAGAGTGAAGTCCTGGTCTTCCTTCTAGGGTGCCCTTAAGGGTTCAATGAGGAAATGCCCAGAGGCGCTCAGCAAAGTCCTGGGTCTTAAGGAGTAGAGCTGAGCATCTGGAGGTGAAAGCATGCTCAAGGCAGCACAGACACAAAGTATTATCTGGACAGTCACTGACTGTGTCCTCAGCCACGGCCACTCAGACTGCCAGGCCCCCAGGGAACCAGGAGCTGGTACTGTGATCCCAGGCACGGGCTTTCTCTCTACACCAGAGACACTCAGAAGGTAGATAGACAGGTAGGTAGGTAGGAAGGTAGACAGATAGATAGACAGACAATAGATAATAGACAGATGGTAGAGAGACATATGGTAGATAAGATAGGTGATAAAAAGACAGACAGATGGAAGATAGATGGTAGATAGATGATAGGTAGGTAGATAGATAGATAATAGATAATAGAGAGATGGTAGATAGACATATGGTAGATAAGACAAGCCAGGCTCGGTGGCTCAACCTGTAATCCCGTGACTTGGGAGGCAGAGGTGAGTGGATTGCCTGAGCCTGGGGGCTCGAGACCTGCCTGGGCAACTTGGCGAGACCTCATCTCTACAATAAATAAATTTAAAAATTAGCCGGACATGGTAGCGCGTACCTGTAGTTCCAGCTACTCGGAAGGCTGAGGGAGAAGGATCGCCAAAGCCCAGCAGGTCGAGGCTGCAGTGGCCAGGAGCAGCCACTGCACTC
>NW_007256220.1:65179-78854 GCF_000164805.1 Carlito syrichta | reverse complement strand
AAAAAAAAAAAAAAAAAGACAGACAGACAGATGGAAGATAGACAGACAGTAGATGGATAATAGACAGACAGACATGTAGTAAATAAGATAGGTGATAGAAAGACAGGTAGATGGAAGATAGATGGTAGACAGACAGACGGTAGATAGATAATAAACAAGAGACAGATGGTAGACAGACATGGTAGATAAGATAGGTGATAGAAAGACAGATGGAAGATAGATAGATAGGTAGACAGATAATAGATAATAGTAAGATGGCAGATAGATAAATAGACAGACAGTAAGTAGACAGGTAGGTAGATAGATAATAGATAATAGACAGTTGGTCGATAGATAGACAGACAGATGGTAGATAGATAGGTAGACAGATAATAGATAATAGTAAGATGGCAGATAGATAAATAGACAGAGGGTAGATAGTCAGGTGATAGAGAGAGGGTGGGAAGGAGGGAGAGTCCATAAAACTTGTCTCTGAGGAGGAGTTGGATCCACAGGAGATGTCCGACCCCACAGACCCCAGAGGCTCCCTGGGACCAGGTCCCCTCACGCTCCCGTCCCCAGCGTCTGACCCAGGTAAGGAGCCAGCCGCCATGTCTGGGAACTATGGGTAGCCCCAGGGGACGGAGCCGTGACCAGCTGTGAGCCTAGCCGCCACTTTACCCCGGTCTCATTTTAACAAGATGAGGAAGAGGTCGGATGTGAAGGCCCCCAGGTCCCTGGCCGACCCGGCCCTCCACCCTGAAGTCTAGGTTTCTTCTGCACCTTCCTCCCAACACACTGGAGCCTGCATGGCTCCCGTTGCCCACAGGTTGAGATCTGTCCCCTGGTCATGACGGCTGTGGGTAGCGAGCGCGTCAGTGGGTGTACTGGCCAGCAGAAAGAAACCGAAGATAACTTGAGAACCGGCCACACACGCTTTGGATGAACCCCACGAGCACCTTCCTGCATGAGGAGCAAAAGCCTGCCCGTGGGAACAGGAGGAAGGACAGGTCCATGAGAGACATGTAGCGGTCCCAGCCCTGAGAGCCCCGAGTCACATGACGCCCTGTGGCCCGCACGGTCTTACTCCCAGGCCGGTGCACCCTCCAGTCCTGGGTGGCCCCCCGGCAGGAGTAGCCCCACCTGAGCAGTGGGGCAGGGACAGCCCGTGGTCCTGACCCTCGGGGTCGGAGGCCCCACTGCCCCGGGAGAGGGCAAGGGATGTGCCCACTGCCTCCTTCCAACATCCCCTCCGAGAGTTCTGACCCATTCAGAGCCCCTTAATTCTCCAGGAGCCAGAAGAGCCCAAATTCTCAGGGACGGGGTGGCCTGGCATCCCCAGGACGAGGATGAGGTAGCAAGTCTGCCCAGGAGCTGGCTGGGAGCTTGGAGTGTCCCAGCCCAGCCTGGGAGTCAGGCTTCAGTATCTCAGTCTGTCAGGTGGCCCCAGTGAGACCCAGGCACTCGCTACTTGGTTGACACTTGCTGGTGCCTCAAGAGATGCCGGTGGTGTTGGGTGACCCGCAAAGAGTCTGGGTCACAGGAATTGCAGTGACACCTCCCACAAAGGGTGACCGGGGTAGCTAGCCTGGTGCTCCCTGGTTCTCTTTTCCAATGTGTTTGCACTATGGAAAACCTGTGGTGCTTTGACAAGCTGCCGTTCTCACCGCCAGTGACAGTCGGGAGCCAGGCTCCCGAGACCCAAAGCGAGCCGAGCACGTGGCATGGTATGGCTGCTCGGTGGACCTTGCTCGTCCTGAGGCATGGAGGGGCTCAGAGAGCTAAGGTGGTCACAGGAGGCTCCGGCGAGGCGATGCTGGTGGGCACTGTGAGTGTGGGCACTGGCCCTTGCATGCGACCCAGAAATGACACCGGGGGTAGGTGGACACTGGGCATGGGACAGAGCCACCGCATGGCACAGCCTCTTGGGCCACTGCATTCAGAGGAGGGGACAGCCCTGTGGGGAGGAGACACCACCTCTCCCTGTCCTACCCCATCCGGGCAGAGTGGGAGGAGGCTGGTCCTGCCGGGACAGGCCGCCCGGAGACGTGGCCCTGCAAGTAAGGACAGGACTGCGGTGCGCTTCCTGCCCCCCGGCCGCGCCGCAGCCACGGTCCCAGAACCTGCCAGGCCGCTCCCTCGGCTCAACACCAGTGCTCCAGGAAGCAGCCGTGGTCAGCTCTCCCGGGCGCCCTCCCCACCGTGTCGAGATCCTGTTGGTGAATGTCTGGCCCAGAAGTGGAAGGGACGCCTTCAGAGCAGCCAGAAGCATTTCTCAAGGCGGCAGGGCTGGAGGGCCGGCGAGGGAGCGGTCCCAGGGCTAACGCTAAGGATGGGCGCACAGCAGCCAGGATGCAAGAGCGAGGCCCTCGGAGCCACACCCCCAAGCTCTGGCCTCCTCCTCTGGCCTGGGCCCACGAGACACTCTGAGAGACTGCCGGAAGTCGTCCAGCAACCATGCCCCACACGCTAATCAAACCTTGGGCCCAGGCTGCAGCCACAAGGCCAGAAACATCCACTGAAATGTGTGAATCTGACACTACACCAGTGTGTGTCACTCAGGATTCCACAATGAGTTTCCGTGTCCCCCATGGCCTGAACTTCTACACCACATGAACTGGGGTTCCCTAATACTCCCAAGGGGTTCCGCGAGCCTCTGAAAGCCCGTGTCAGCCTGGAGGGCCCCATGATCCCGTCACTCCTGTTACAGGACAGATGGGACAAGCCAGCTCCCAACGGCCCCCGGGGGAGGACACTTCTCGCTCTCACTTAGAAGACCCCAGTGGGCCGGGCAGGAGCGAGGCTGCGCCAGCTGGAGCCGCTGTGGGAACAAGCATTGGCCACACCCACCAGCCTGCCCTGCTACTGTGGGCTCTGCAGTTCACTAAGTGGTTTCCCAAGGAACGTGTGACCTGCGAGCACAGTCACTGCTGTCCACCCTGGAGGTCTGGGGAGGCCTACCCTATGCTGACCTCGGCTCCACAGCGTCCAGGGCTCCCTAGGTAGCACTCACCTCCAGTGTGGCACAAGGCATCACCGTGGTCTCCTGTGTCTTCCAGAAAGACTGCAGCCTCCACAGGAGAAGAGGCTGGGCCCAGCACCCATCAGCGCGCACACAGTCGCTCAAACCACGTGAACAGCCAAATCACACGAAACCACCGGTTGGCGACTCCACTCACAGAACGGCTAGCACCGGGGCACAGGCCAGGCCAGCCTGCTCCAGGCCTCTGGTTTCCAAACACTCCTCAAGCCGAAAGGATCAAAACAAACACCAAATACGGAGGTGCAGGACGCCCTGGAGCGAGGAGAGGCCAGACATGCCCACCTGCCTCCCACTGCCTGCCAGACCCTCCGTCCTCTTCCAGGGATCCGGTCCTGGCCCACCACTGTCCTCCTGCCCTGGGCCACTCCTCAGCGGTCCCAAAGGTGATGGGAAGGCCACTGGCGAGTCAGAGCAGCAGGGCCTGGCCACCCATAATGCTCGGCCTTGGCAAGTCATGGGCAGTCCCAGGACGCCCTGCACGACCCCCGATGGCCCTTCCCACATCTCTGGCTGTCACAGCCACGACACCTTCCCACTTGGGTCCCGTCCCTCCTCCTCGTCCCCCGCTCTGTACCCACGAGGTAGTGTTTCCACCCAGCCCAGCTCAGCCAGCAGCTCCCACGCCCTCCCGTCAGCCCTGGAGGGCACTTGCTACCTCTACAGAGGTAGCCCTTCTGTGCGGGCACCCCAGCCGGGACGTGAGTGCTACCTTGGCAGCCACTCGGTCCCCCACCAGGCTCAGGACACGGCCCAGCCAGGACGCCCGAGCCAAGCTGGGACTCCCAGATAAGACCCAGACGGCAGCCCAGCCACACTGAGCATTCCGGAGGGTACGGTTTCAACGCTCGGGTCCAGGCAACAAGAGACAGGGAGGCGTGCGACCCAGGGGACAGCAGGCCCCACGGTCTCACACCACGAGCTCCTGCCCACCAGCACAGAACCGTTCACACCAGCCACAGAGGCGGGGAGGTAGCAGGCAGAGGGGCCACTATCCCCAGAGGCTCACAGCGCATTGAGCCACCAGACAGACAAGGCCAAGGTTGAACAATCAGGCTTTCACAGGGTGGGAATTAGAGCAGTGTGTCCCAGTCCTGTGGGGCTGCTTCCAGAGGCCTCGGGGATCCCCTAGGTCCATCGTTCTCCTCTTCCCTGGGATGGGCAGTGGGAAGCCCAAGAGGCCTGGGTCGGAGCCGGCCTTCTCCAGTGGGCGCTCCAAGCTGAATCCGCTGCAGCTGATGCTGAGGTCAGGAAGCCCGGTGGAGTCTGTGCAGTGGAGCGCGATAGCTCCAGCATCACTGCCGCCCACCCAGCGCTTCCAACTTCAAAGGCTTCACACGGTGGTGAGTCCTCGCCCAGGGTGAGGCTGTGTGTTTTGTCTTCTCAGTTTGCAGATGGCAAAGCTGGTGGGGGAAGGACCCTCTGCCAGGAAGCCTGGTCCCGTGCAGGCAGGAGGCTCCCGGCTCCCAGGCCCAGCTCACGTGGGGCAACAGGGAGCAGGGCAGGGGAAGCCCCGGAAAGGCCCCGACAACTCACGGTCCCAGGGAGCCACAGTTTTCAGACTGGGCTGGGAGGCGGTGTGTCCACACACAGTAACCTGGTTGGGCTCCTAGAGGCTCCACATAAACTGCCAGAGCCAACAAGAAAAGCCACACAACTGCAGTGACATCCGTGACGATGGGGTAGACCCCATGGCAGGCGTCCCTGCGATCCCAGCACCTCCCTGCCTGGCCGAGGTTCCCAGCACAGCACACCAGGGGCCTCTGGTCATCGTGGGAAAGGACCCTGAGCCGACACTTGCCTGCAGTGGCACCACCATGCTTTGGGGTACACTTTAAAAGGCACCGCTTGCCGGCCCAGCTCAGAGGTCAAAGCCCTAGCTCAGTGCCGGAGCCGGGAGCATCCAGGCCGTCCGAGGGGCTGACATGGACAGTCTGTGTCGGGAGCAGGAAACGGGGTCTCGTGCCAGCAGACAGGGCCTGTCACCCCGTGGCCGGGATTTGTCCGACTTTGCCCCTTGCTGCTCCTAAGCGAGGGCCCTGCTCCCCGGGTCACAGACCCCTCTTCTGGCCCCAACTGGGTCCTGCTCATGCCCCATGCTGAGCCCGGGGTGACCGGACTGCGGGCTGTCAGGGACAGATGGAAGGCCGGGAACCAGACAGGGGACCAGCCTCTGACAAACTCCTAGGTAATGGCATCTTTATGACTTTTATTTTTCCTGAGCAAGAATTTCTCTGGTTTTGGGGAGAAGAACAAAAGTCCATGGGAGTCTGGAAGGCTCTCAGTAGACACAGCAGCTCGCGGCCCGCCTTGCTCCGGCAGTCCAACAGGCGGGTTCCCCGGAACGTGGGACCTGCGAGCACAGTCACCGCTGTCCACCCCGCAGACCTGGCGAGGCATTCCCTGACCCGGGCCTTGGCTCCACAGGGTCTGGGGCTCCCTGGGCAGCATTCCCCTCCAGTGTGGCACAAAGGCCTCACCATGGCGGGGACACACAATGTCTGTTCCTTTGTCTTGTTTTTTGTTTCTTCCCCAATTTCTCAGGTGACCCTCACTGAGAGGGTACTAGCACCCACTCTTTGCAGGGTCCCTTGAGGAAAGCTGGAAGTCCCAGGTGCTCGCAAGTCTTTGACAACGACAAACCCAACCTTTTCTCTTCACCAGAGCTTGGTTTTTCTGGCAATTTGGAGTGGTGTTTTTAACGTAGAGAGCACCGCCTTCAGAGCCTGCAGGTAATCACAGCATGGCCACTGCTGGTCTCGCCACGTCTGAATGTGAGGCTGCCTCCTCTGGCCGAGCGCCTCCACCTGCCCATCCCACAGTCAGGAGCACTGGTGGTGCTGTGCGCAAAGCACTCTGTCCCAGAAGACCCCCTGCCCGCAGGATCCAGCGCATACGTAATAGGGTTCATATGTTTCTGGGATGGAGTAATAACTCACTTCTGACATTTAATACGATCTAGGCGCCACATTCCTCAACACTGCATGTTAGTAGTTTCGTGTTGTTCTTTCCATTGGGTTTATGAGCTCGGGTGTTTCCAGCCCGCGGCCCGCAGCACAACTTAAGAACGCAAGGTCTGGAGAGGAGGTCACACACCGGCCCAGAGCCAACCCTCCCCCCCACCTCCCAGTGGTGCAGTGAGAGGGATGAGGTACAGTCGTCCCCTCCACCCTTGGGGGAGGGTTCATGGGCTGCACATCTGGGGCTGGGCCCCGTGTGCCACGCGTCGGCCTCAACACACAGCTTGTGCGAGGGCCACACTCACACGGTGCATGAGTGGCACAGAGGGAGCCGTCCGGAAGCCCGCCTCGGTCCAGTGTCAAAACCTGCCACAGGCCTCCGCCCACGGCCAGACCCTCACCTATGGTACACCAAGCTCCTGATGACACCCAGGCAGCCCTCAGCCACGGACTGAAACACCCCCTTTTATTCCTTCAGCCTAGAAATCCAAAGCCAACACGTTTCCTCTGAGGATGGCTGAGAACACGACTTCGAACTTTGGGCCTTTTATCCCCAGGGGCAGATTTGGAAGGGTCGATGCAAAGCGGGGGCCACACCTACAGGAATGGAGGTCCCTGCTTCCCTGCCAGCCCGTGAGCGCCACACGCCCTGCCTCACCTGATGTGTCAAGCCTCAAGAAAGACCGGCCGAACCCGAGGGGCTGCGGAGCAAAGACCTTGCAGGGAGGGTCTCGGGTCGCCACGAGAGATAGTGGAGGGAAATATTTGTGGAGGCCAGAAAGAACAAAATGACGAAACAGAGTCCGCCAGAGCCTACAAAAGGCACCGAGTCAGTGGCAGCGATAGCCCTGCTGGCCAAGCCTGGAGACGGCGTCCGCTCAGCGCCTCCTGGACATGTACGGAGCAACTCACCACAGCCAGGCCATGCTGCAGCTGGGGCAACAGTGACACTATGGTGTCCAGGTAATTGGCTTTCCCCGGGAGGGGGCCAACCCACTGGGAGAGGGCACCTGGCTTCCCAGAGTGTCTCTTGTGAGATGGCGGTGTGCTCACAGGGTTTTGTGAATTCCTGGGAACTTTCTCATTACACGAGAAAGTAATGGCCGCTTGGAGGGTCCACCAGGACACACTGGACCTCCGAGTCGGGACTGTGAAGACGCTTCGTCCCCCACTGAAGACCCACTGCAAGGACCCCTCTGGGTGGGAAGCCCGAGGCCACCCGGAGCCAACCCCTCCAGGCAGGTGTGGGAGGGGCTGAGGGACATCTCTGGTTTCCTGCAGGCTGCACAATGGCGCCTGGCCCTGTTTGATTCTGCTAGTGGGACCAGACCCACTCCCCAGGGCAACATGTGGGACCGGCACATGGCAGGGACTCACTGGGTGCCCCTAGGGAACGAAGAAGGGCCGGGGCCTGGGCAGACACCAACATCCAGGCCACGGCAGGGCAGGAGTGCCTCGAGGGGCGGGCAGCCCGGCTCCTGGCAGCTGCCACCGGCATCCCCCTCCCCCCTCACCCGAGCCTGGCTGATGCCCCGATGCGGGCGAGCACCCTGCCGCCTGGGGACTGCTGGTTTCCCGAAGTCCTGGGCGGGGAATACGCCCACTGGCAGCCATCACCTCTCACTTGGCCACCAACGGCAAGGACGAGGAGCCCACAGCTCACTCCTGCCCCCAGCCCTGCCGCCACCGCTCAGAGAGAGCAGGATGCGCCCACTCGGGGCCGGGATGAACGAGCCACTCAGAACGCATGCTGGGACCTGCTCTCTCCCTCGCTTGTGCGATCCGAGTTCCCGTTCACGTCATGCGGCCCCGACATGTCGTGTGCTGACAGACCCACTCACATAGCACTCGGGGCATGAATTCTGCAGGCAGACCTCAGGGTTGGCGTCCAGCTCCAGCCCTTGTCAGCTGTGTGGACTCGGGCCAGTCTCTTACGCTCTCTGTGCCTCAGTTTCCTCATATGTAAAAGAGTGGTGATGCCAGGTCACCTTCATGAGGCTGCATACAGAATAGCAGGTCAGCATCACAGACTGAGGTCTGCGTGCAGGGCTCATGCCCTTAGTGACGTGTGCACGGATTACACGAGTCAGCGTATGTGCACACGGGGCTGAGCATGGATTACACAGTTCGACAAGGGACTGTGCATGGATTATATGAGTCAGAGTGTGTGCAGATTATAGGAGTCAGCGTGTGTGAGCAGATTACACGAGTCAGCACAGGGAAGGCCCTGGCACGGTGCGGGCCAGTGGCACCAGTTTCTCACACACTGGTTGTAGAGGCCTGAGAGCTGGAATCAGGGCCTCCGGCCCCGCTAAGGAAGACTTACAAGGCACCAGACAGACACCCAGGATGACCGTGGCCAACCCCGGGTCCGAGTTTTGCAATCCACCTTCACTCCCCGAAGCCAGGGCCCCCCGGGCTTCGGGACCTGCGCTTGCAAATCACCTCCGCAGTGACTCAGGCCCTCCCCACCCACCAGGGTCCCTCTGCCCACACTTGCCTCGGGAGGACACGCCCAGGTAGCCCGTGCGCCCACATGGGGGGACATCTGGCCCTGCGAGTTCTGCCCCCGTCAGCACCCACCCCCTCATTCTGGTCCTGTCTCCCTGTCTCTCAAGTCTCCCTGGGCAGACAGCCCTCGGGGAAGGCAGGCCCCGCTCTGTGTGGGTCACTTGGACCCGGTGTGGTCGTGGGCGGGAGACGCAGTGTCCATGCTGGCGAGGCTTGCGTGGGAGGTGGCCCCTGCGCCTGCCTAGGCCACAGCAGCACCAGGCTGGACAGCAGCCTGACCGCCACCCGCACACCACAGGGAAGCCAGGCTCTCCCGGGCGCTGCTTCTCTCCCAGCAGAGGACAGGCTGTGGGGTGTGGCCTCCTACCCAGAACCCACCCTCAGGCGGGTGTCTCCACGTGGCCGGCATCCAAGCCAGTGGCTCTGGGTGGCTTCCTCCTGAGAGTGGGAAGTGGGGCTGGTGTCTACGCCTGCCTGGCCCTGCGCCCTTCTCGGCCCAACTCTCCAGCTGCCCCGGCCTCAGACAGACATCCCCACTGACAGCAAGCAGCCCCAGGGCCGCCCACGACAGTGGGCTCCCTGCACAGGCAGTTGGCCAGTCTGGTGTCCCCTGCAGCCCTGCCCCAGCCCCACGGCTGTTCCTGCAAAAGTGCCCGCTGGTCTGCCGTCCCACTCGTGCGCTTCCAGCCATGTGGGCCTCGCTGTGTCTGAATCCCAGGCATGCATGGTGGTCCAGCAAACAGCCCCCGGCCATAACCGCAGCCCAGGACAGGGACCTGGACCACAGCAGTGAAGACCACACGGCCCAACCTCAGGGCTCCCAGGACTGCAGGAGACAGGGGAGGATGCTCAGGGCTGGCTCTGCACTGCTGTCTCCCCTCTGAGGGTGGGAAGGATCCCAGCCCTCAGCACCCCGACTCCACCAGGCACACACACATGCAAACATCTGCGGTGTGGACACAGCCACACTCGCCAACAAAAACCAAAGACGTGGCTCTCCCAGTTTTGCACACACCAGGTGACTCAGAAACGGGGGGCAAAGGGACGCTCAACACCTCTCCCCACAGGACACATCTCCTCGGCCAGACGCACACTTCTTCCACCAGCCTGACTAAGGGCTTGTGCAGACGTGAGTCTCTCTATGTGAAAATCTTAAAGTATTGGCTCTACTCATGTGAAACCACATGCACCTGCTTGTAGGAAAATCCATGAACATTCAGGCAAAAGACACACCCTGTGTCCATCCGTGGAGTGTTGCTTGTTGGACACCCCGACTCTTCCAAGAGCTCTGGAACACCCCACACCACGTCCATGTCAGCCCGGAACACAGAGTTACAGCCCTGGGAAAGCACCCTCCACCACCTGGGCCACAGGGCTGGCTCCCAGGCCCTGGCAGACAGCTCCATGCCCACACCAGCCCAGACCACGGAACCACAGCCCTGGGAAAGTGCCCTCCACTGCCCGGGGCCAATGGGGCTGGCTGGGATCCCAGCCCTGGTGGGCAGCTCTGGGGGGCACCAGAAAACTTCAACCTGGGAAGAAAGTGAAAGTGGATTCTGCTCTAAAGCAGAAGGCACCGCCCGCCTGGTCGTTCTAAACATCCCTCGCCCTCCTTCCCACTCAAGGAGGGATACAGAGGAAACTGAGTCACCGGCTTCTTGCTGTGCAAACCCACAGCATTTCTCTCACAGGCAGGGACAATCCCCCTGGAAGCCGCACTGCCTGCAACGTCTCCACCTGCCTCCCCTTGTTTCTCAAAAACCTCTTCCCGTGTGGGCCCTGGGCGGGACCGGCTGAGGTGGTGGTGCAGGGAGACAGCCAGGGCTGTCCCCAATCCCCGCCCTAGCCCTGGGGGACGGCTGGGGACCCCCACCCTCCCACTGCCTCCCCTCCACCAGAGACCCCCGCCCAGAAGTCCCTGCCACCACAGGCCCAGCTGAGCCCCCTACAGGTGGCCACGTGTCACTGAGAGCGGCCGGGATTCAGTTCAAGGCCCAAGGCGGCCCTGCCTGCGTCCCAACTTGCCCCGGGGACACACATGACCTGCTAGTGAGTGGTGGCTGGGCTCTTGGGGTCAGCGCCCCGAGATGCCAGCAGGACCCACATGGGCACCTCGGCGGGACCTCTTCCTGGTTGTTTCAGGCAGAGGGCATCGCCCCGACTTGTCTCAGACAAGAAGCCGCCTCCCTTTCCCAAGCCCGCGCACAAGGGCGCATCCAGGAGGGCAGCCTGGCTCCAACATGGGAACGGACTGATTTAGGAGTGAGTAACTTGGCTGCCATCTCGACTACCGGCCAGGATTTGGGAGACGGGCCAGGGCCAGGCAGGGCAGGCAGCCAGGAGGCCACAGTCTGTCAGGAGGAGAGAGGAGCCCCCCATGTGAGGCTTCAGGGACCCTGGCCACAGGTCCGGGGTGGGTGGGAGAGCCACACGCCACATCCAAGTCCTCCCAGCAACATCCCATGTGGAAGGAGCTCACGCTGAAGGCTGACAGGGATGGGCACTGGGCACGAGTGCCCCATTCCACCCTTGGAGCAGGCCACCCCCCAAACACGACTTCTGATCTAGAAAATGGAGCTAAACACGTGCTGATGGCACAGGTGCCTTGGGCTGTCATGACCCTGGCTAGCCCAGCTTCGAGCCTTGCACCGAGGCCCTTCCCGGAAGGTGGTATTCCCTGGGGACCATGTGGCACGGGGGCAGAGTCAGGCCCGTAAAACCAGGGTACTCCCTTCAGGGACGTCTTCAGGTGCTCGTTATTCTGAAACTAGACCCCAACCGGGCATACTGTGTAGTAAAACAAAACTGTCACGAACATGAGAGATGGCACTTCAGGCGTGGGACACACCGGTGGCCCCAGAGGGCCACACCCTCACGCCCCCTGCAGGCGGGGCACCCCTGTGGCCACTGCCAGGCACCACAGGCCCGCTGTGAGCAGAAGCTGCCCTCACTCCCCATGGGTCTCAGAAGGGAAGCCGCGGTGTCGCCTTTGGACTGTTTTCTCCTCGGGAAAGGGAAGGGGTTTTTCTCAACAGCCCTGAGGGTCCTGTCTCTGAGTCCAGGCGGACGGGCCGGGAAATATGTTCTGAACAACTGGAAGGTAACCCGTCCTGACCCAGGGTCTCCTGCTGTCCAGCCCTCCCCCTTGCATGGGGCATTCTGGAAGAGAACGGGACTTTCTGCCACTGGCCGTGAGCTCCTGGCTCAGGCACCTGTCACCGTCTCAGCAGGGGGTGGCACATTTGTGGAAATCCCCAGTGGCGGGGACACCTCGCTGGGGACGACGCTGCATGTCCTGGCTTCCTCATGGGGAAGTCACAGTGCCAGCTCAACCTCCTGGCAAGGGGAGGCAGCGTCTGCACTGGGGGCAGAAGGGCGTGTGCTGGCCGCAGCCCGGGGCTCCCAGACACCGGGAGAGGACCTTATGCCCACAGAGAGAAGGACCCACAGTCAGCCTCAACCAGGCCCACCCACAGGATGCCTGATTCAAGGCCTGTTTTCCAAGGTGGAGCTCCGGACCCAGCACCCTGGACCACACGCGTCCACCTCTCTACTTTCTGTTTTCTGAAACACCCACCAGAACCTTCTCCCTCCCTGAAGCCTTACTCCTTTCCAAGGTGCCCACTAAGCTCAGGATAGGCGACAGCAGTCCCTCCCCCTCCGGCTTTCCCCCCCCCCCGCCAGCCCGAGCCCCGACAGAGCCGTGACTCCATGTTGGGCCCAGGTGCTTCGTGGTGGGAGGCAGGGCAGAGCCTGTGGGTCTCCAGGTGAAACTCAAGGGCCAGGATGGCGCCAAGCGTCTGGGAGTTTGGGGAGGAAGACAGAGTCCTCAGAGACAACATGGAAGACAAGCCCCGTGCCGCAGGGGGTGACACACAAACAGACCGCTGGAGGCCGCAATTAAAGCACCCAGGCCACAGGAGGCCGGCCCACGCCCTGCCCTCAGACTCCCCTGCTCCCTCCAGTCCGTGTCCCTGCCTCTCAAGGGCCTGTCTGAGCTCGTTTTCCAGAGGGTCCCCTACGACCTCTGGTCACCAGCACACCCCCTCCCCAAATCCCTTCCGAATCTGGCCATCCCGGACAGTTCAGCACAGTCTAGGCCAAGGCTTTGGACCTCAGTGGGTTCACACCTGCCCCACTTTTGGCTGTGAGATGCCAGCGAGCCCCTTCACCTCTCCCAGCTAGCTTCCCTCCTACAAAACGGGCCTAATAGCAGGACCCTGGTAAGTGGGCAGCTGTGACGGTGATCTGACGGGGAGAGATTCAGCCTAGGGCCTGGCACAGGGTGTGTCATCGCTGTTGTTGTTATTATTACTTAGGGAATCCCAGTCAGCCTCAGTCTGAAGGACCTGGGGCCGTGTGTGCCACTTTCCCAGCACCCCTAGAGCTGAGTTTAATAAACACTTGCTGTGCAGAATTAGCCGGAGGCCGAGCCTCCTAATAACCCAGCTGGCACTGCTTTAAAGAAAAATTAATTTTGCCAGTGATAAGCAAACCGGCCGTGCAATTATCTGTACGCACACAGACAAAGAAAGGGAGGGCGTGGAGCCGGGATGGGCAGGACGCCTGGCAGTTCTCCTCTGCCGCCCAGATGGGCACCCGCCCTGCTCCCACGGGAGACTGGAGCCCGGCTCTGGTCCGGCATCTCCCGGCTGTCTGCCCCTCCAGCCGGCTGGAGGCTGTCGGCGGACACGGGCCTTGCTGTCTAGAGTTCCCCAGCTGACTGGCAGACGCAGGAGGTGGCACCCCCACCGGCCTCTCTGGGTCATGCGCCCTGCCCCGGGCTGGGACCGCATGGAGCCAGGGCCCAACAGAGCGGCTCCAGTTCCCACGCTAGGGTGGCAGGGACGCGGCCCAGTTCCGCGGGCCGCCCAACACAGGACCCCTTCAGGAAGCCCGCGCCCCCCCAGTCCCGAGCCCCTGCGTCCCGACCCCGCCCCTGCCCCGCGGTGGCCCAGGTGCCCGTGGCGCAGGCGCCTCAGCCATGTGCTCCGGCCTCGCCCCCAGGGCGGCCGGCCGCAAACTTTCTGCTCGACCCCTGCTCGCGCCCGGACGGGCCGCCCACGCGCCCGCCCGCTGCTCGCCCGCTCGCCGCCACCCACCGGCCGGCCCTCCCGTGGCCGCACTCACCGATCTGCGCCAGGCCCAGCTGCGCCAGGCAGAGTCCCCAGGCCGCGCGCCACCA
>NW_007256220.1:59574-64773 GCF_000164805.1 Carlito syrichta | reverse complement strand
CCCAGACCAGCGACCGTCCATGGACCCCCACCCCTTCCCTGAGCACCCTCTCGAATTTCCACCCCACCTGCCCCTAGCGGGGGGTCAGGCTGCCTAGGTCCTAGGTCCCTGAAGGGACCTCCGCCCACGTGCCTAGCTCTCCTCACCTGCACTCTCTCTGAGTACCCCAACGAGCACCCCCTAGGCTTCCCCCCAATGCTTGTCCAGGTGGTCAGGTGCCCCCACAAAGCCCAGCACTGCAACACGCCCCCCCAGGCCTGCACTCCAGCCATGCTCCCTGGGATTCCTAGAGCCCTGCCAGGATGGTCTCAGGACCCCTGCCCCACCTGTCCTCTCCCTTCCAGCTGACTTCTCTGAATTGGCTGGGAATGGATCCCCTGGCTCACAGGAAGCTGCAGGTCCCAGGAGAGGAGACAAGACGGGCAGGAGTGAGAGCAGGAGGTGTGGCTGCCGCCAGAGAGGGAGGCAGCTCCTTCCTGCAGAGAGAGGCAGAGCTCGTCTGGCCCGGGCCGGGACTTCTCCAGCAAGCTCGCCAAGGCCAGGCATGCACTGGGGCCCTCTCCTCACCCAGGGGCCTCCTGAGTCCTGGCTGACATGGCTCTTCCTACCCCACACGTGCGGTCATCCATCTTCCTAGGTGCCCTTCCATCCACACACCCCACCTCCTCCCAGGACCTACACCCATCCTCTGTCCCCTCCGTTCCCTCTGTCTTATGGATTGATGGAGCCACACACCGTTTTGTGTATCCATCCCTCCAGCCCCCTTCCCCGACTCACCTCCCCACCTTGACTCTCGCGTCCACACCTGTTCATCAACCCTCATCCATTCACCTTCCCTCTGCACTCACCCCCACACGTGTGTCCGTGGATGTGTCCAGCCATCCCCACCTGCCCGTCACCAATACATCACCCATTGCTTCACCCGTCCTTGCCCCGCCCACAGTCAGGTCTTCCTTCTTGCCCCCGTGACATTAACCCATCCCCTGTCTGTTCCATGCAGCAGATCTCAGACAGGGAGGTGCCTGTCAAATTCTTCAGGGAATGCATTTTGAGTTTGAAAAATCCTGATCTGGACCCTAACTCCACACCTACCTGGAGCGTGCTGTGATCTAATATTTGGAAACAGAAGCAGTGTTTATCTCAGTGTGAACTACCAGAAGAATGTCTGCGTGGACTTCTTGCCTGTGAGAGCCACAGAAAGTGAAAGTGGCCACCCATGCCATGGCATGGCTCTGAAGTAACCACGCCAGCATTTCTGGGGGAAGGGGAGCTTGTGCTATTCGCAGAAAGATAAGTGGGAAATGGAGCTGTCCCCGGCGTCCACCCACCCCTCATTCCTCAGACATATAGCGAGTGCCCCAGGGTGTCAATGTGAACAAGGCTTGCGCAGCCTTCAGGGACCTCCACTCCGAAGGGAGGCAGACCCCTGCAGGCCATCTGCACCCCGTGGGAAATATGCTGCAAGTACGTGAGCATGGCCAGCCGGCCCTGGAGAAGGCCTCTCCGCAAGGGAGGAATCCTTGAGCCAGGCCTCCAGGGGGGAGGACTCCCTCAGCTGGGACTCTAGGTCAATCACCCCCAGGCAGTCCTCCAGTGGGTGTGGCACGGACCTGGGAGCCAGAACACCTAGGCCCAGACCCGGCCATCAGCCTCAACTTCCTCAGGTATAAAATGGGCTTCACAGTCGCGCCTGCGGACTTCACAGAACTGGGGGGATTAAGTGACCCTGAGTCCTGTGTATGTCAAGCACTGGATACATGTCTGTCTGTATGTGCATGCAGTAGGCACTGCAGATAAGTGTTTCCTGCTGTTACTAAAAGCACAACCATCTGTGAGTGTAGAAAGGTGAGTGAGCCCAGCTTGTGTGAAAGGAGGGGCATTCAGGGCTGGCCTGAGCACTGGACCCGGAGGGACTCAGGCTCGAGGATGTGGGCAGGGCCAAGCTGCACTGGGAGTTTGAACCCGTCGATGTGGGAAATAAGGAGCCAGCATGCGTCTGGAGAATGATGATGGTGATGATATCACAGTGCAGAAGGCGTCCCGCCTGCCAGTTGACAGTGCGCCAGTCAGTGGTGTTGCATGCTGTCCCAGGGTTGCACGGCCGCCACCATGCCAGACCTGGGTCCATCCTTCCTTGCTGAGAGCCTGTTTGACTGCAGACTGCACATCCCGGGGTGCGTTCGGGGCTAGGAAGTCCCCGTCTGGACCTCGGCCCTGCCTCTCAGGACCCGCGTGCCCCAACTCAAGGGGTCGCCAGCCCCAAGTGACGACAGGACCGGGAGCCGCGCCCAAAGGGCAGGCGCCATGAAGGTGCTTCCAGGAGCAGGTCAGAGCTGTCCCTCCTGTGACCGTGGCCAGGGAGACACTTCTCTGTGGGTCCTGGGCACTCCAGCTCCCAGGTTGAGCCTCAGGGTCCTGCCACATGGCAAAGCAGATCAGGGCTTCATGGACAAAACGCGGACAAGGAGTGACCACGAACAGCACGTGTGACCTCCCGGACTTCAGAGGTCTTTTCTCGGAGGGGGGACAGGCAGTGGGGGCCACTGGGGACAACGCTTGTCTTCCTGTGTGGCCCTCGGAAACAGATGCCACAGTCGCGAGAGGCCTCCCGTGGGCCGCAACCCTCCCTTCCGCCCCACCCATGGAGGGGCGTTCGGGGCTGGCATCCGTGCATGAGCCTGACTCCTGCTTGAGACCACATGCTCACCAAGGATTTCACTCTCAAAAAATATATGCAAGCTACGAAGCCAGGTCATCTCAGGTCCCTGCATTCAGTGAGCAATTCTGCCAAGGAAAAACCCGGTGTCAAAGTGCTTTGCAAACTGCTGCCCGGGGGCATGCAAATTTGAGGGCCATCAGTCATTTGGAGTCTTCTCCCAGGGGAGCACTGGGTTTCCTGGCAGTTAAGTGAGGGACTGAAGTCCTTGGCCCCCCACCACAAAGGCCCAGTGGCAGAGGGTGTGAGGCCAGCCTCCCAGAGCTCCTGTCCACTTTCCAAAGACACAGCCTGTGGCCTCGTAGTCTCGGGATTCACCCCTGAGCCTCTAAAGCGTAACACTCCAGAGCGATTCCTTTCCGATGCTCCACAGCTGTCCTGTGCCACCCTGGCCACCGTTCTAAGCCACACCGTGGGACATGGGAAACTGGTATTGAGGCTGGACTGATTTGGGTGGAGGTGAGGCTACATGACTTGGAAAGATCCAGAAGCTGCCTGGACGCAGGAAACCAGGTCTGAGTGGTTCCTCCTTGGCGATGGTGACCCAACCTCTGGAGCTCGGGTCATCCCAGTCACAAAAGGAGGCAGCAAGACCCACCTGCCACTTCACGATGGTCCATGGAAGCCGCTTCCTGGGGGCCGGGCCGTGGCCTCGGCAACCTCTAGGATACCGAGGACAGAGACAAGTCTGTCCCGGGCGCTCCCCGTTCTCAGGGTCTGCGTGTCCCAGGCTTCCTGCACGTGCCTCGGGCCCTTCACGCACACCTGGGCTCCCCACACACCCCTTGGTCTCCCCACGTGCACCCTGGGCTCCCCACACATGCCCTGGGTGCTCCACATGCCCTGAACAAGCCTTTCGCAATGTGCAAAGCTCTGTCCCTTTTCCTTCCCGTCACAGCAGGCAGGCGTCCCAGGGGTCACTTGTGCTCACGGCAGGGACACAGGCAACTTGGCCGTCTCCAGAGCGCACAGCAGCATCCTGTATGTGGGGGCTGGTGTCGGGAGGCTGCCACATGGTCAGCCAAGGGCTTTCTGCTGAAGCGTTGGGGGCCTGATGGCTTCTGGCCGGTGGTGACAAATCCCATTCCTCCTCCGCAAAGAAAGGCCAGATGCAAACCAAATGTGAGCAGGAGAGAGGGGGCGGCTGGGAGATCCCAGAACCAGGGAATTCCAGAGCCCAGTGTGCAGGCCGTGGACTCTCCTAAAGGGACAGTACTGCATTCCTCTATGGGCTGCTTCCCAGAAGAGCTGGCACGGGGAAGAAAAAGGGCCCTCCGGTGAAACTCCAGCTCTTAAAAAAGTCCATTCTCTGTTCAAGTCACAGCGTGAATTCTACACATGCAAATGGGCTGTGGTGCAAAAGCCCTCCAGAGGTCAGTAGGAGGGCTGGAAGCACCTCAGTGTGACCTGGAGCTGTACCCTGAGGGTGAGTAAGGTTTTCAGCTTCAACAGGTGGCTCTGGATTTAGATATGCTGGTCTTAGCCACAAAGCAGGTTTACAACAGGCCACAGCTACATGATCACCTGTTGAACTGTGGGTGCCTGAGGATGAAATTTGAACGGAAGGTGTGTGACTTTATGTAGCCAGCGCATTGGAAGGAAGACCAGTGACGGAGTCTCTCCTTTATCCACTATTACTGGAAAGAAATGCAATCGTATTTCTTTTAAGTACGTGCAGTAACTAAAATGTGTATTTCTATTCTCTCCACTTCGTACAAAGTGGCTCCTTGAACATCTCTTGCAAGACTCGAAGGCAAGGCGTCTGTTTTGCTGAACATCAAGCATGGCTTGCTGTGGCCATCCCCGTGGCGGGTGTGTTGATGGCGGAGAGAGCCCTGTGAGTTGTGTGTTCTCCTCGTTCATGTGACTACAGCCTGCTGAGAGAACTTCATGCATTCTTGGTTCTGCCACCATTCATCATGGCCTCTGCAATCACTGTCACCACCACCACCACCATCACCGAGGTTGCCACTCTCCTTGCCACAGCCATTGTCTTCAACATGGCAGCTAACAAGTAGCACTTACTGCCTCAAACCCCATTTCATTTGTCACAACAACCCTATTAAAAATTGATCCCCAGCCGGGCTCGGTGGCTCAGCCTGTAATCCCGCGCCTTGGGAGGCTGAGGTGAGTGGATTGTCTGAGCCCGTGGGTTCGAGGCCCGCCTGGGCAACTTGGTGAGACCTCGTCTCTACAATAAATAAAAAATTAGCTGGAGCCGGGCTCGGTGGCTCAGCCTGTAATCCCACGCCTTTGGGAGGCTGAGGTGAGTGGATTGCCTGAGCCCGCGGGTTCGAGACCCGCCTGGGCAGCGAGACCTCATCTCTACAATAAATCAAAAAATCAGCCGGGCGTGGTAGCGCACGCCTGTAATTCCGGCTACTCGGAAGGCTGAGGCGGAAGGATCCCCGGAGCCCAGCAGGTCGAGGCTGCGGTGGCCGGGAGCGGCCGCTGCACTCCAGTCTGGGCGACCGAGTGAGACT
>NW_007256220.1:0-59554 GCF_000164805.1 Carlito syrichta | reverse complement strand
AATTAGCTGGGCGTGGTAGCGTGCGCCTGTAATTCCGGCTACTCGGAAGGCTGAGGTGGACAGATCGCCGGAGCGCAGCAGGTGGAGGCTGCGGTGGTCAGGAGCAGCCTCTGCACTCCAGTCTGGACAACAGAGTGAGACTCCAACTCAAAAAAAGGTTAATCCCTGCTTTACAGCTAAAGAAACGGAGTCTTCAAAAGGTTAGGTGACCTGTCCAAAGTCACATCTTTATTTTACTTCACAAATCTTCCCTTTCCTGTCACTGAGAGATAGAGGGGTGGAACATTGCAATCCCTTCTTATTCTTGACCTGGCAACAATCTTGAATCCATGGAGTCCCAATTAGGCCACCTCCAGTGAGTTTTATTTGGAATCATGGAAATCAGTTTCTTTTGAGAAGGAAGCTCTCCTTTGGATGCCTTTCCTTGGAGTCCGGAGGTGAAAGGGCGCCGCTGAGGTGGCGGGTGGAGCACGGTGGTCCTTGGAGCACCCTGGAAGCCAGACTCCTGCAATGGAAGAACTGGCGATGCATAGCACAGACCCGGGTCATTCAGCAGCCACTTGGAGTCTGCGTGGACGATGCCAAGATCCTGGCGGTACCACTGAGGTGGCTGTGTGTTCTGACGGGAATGAATGCCATTCTCCATTGGGCCACCCGAGAGGTGGCCAGTGACCACGCCACGCCCGAGACGCTGTGGGGACTGCCGGGCACTCAACAGCCGTGATTAGGGTTCCTTCTCTGAACGTGGCCTCCAGATCCCGGGAGTAGCTCCCAGCAGCCATAACTTCACTCTGTGACCCATCCCAAGCCCATGACTGCTGGCCCCCCTGGGAGGCCCCCAAGCAAGCTTGGGCCCCCAGAGTCTCTGTCCTCTGCACTAGGGACAAAGCGTGGCCGAAGGGTTTAAACGGCTCGGAGCTGTGAGGGAGCGCATGCCCAAACACGGACGCAGCACAGGGAGGAGACATGGCAGGCAGGGCCAGCTTCTGGGGTTCTGGCCATAGTCCAGCCCACCCCTGACCACACTCCAGGCCATGGCTGCTGGGGCACACGCGTGTCCTTCCAACACACCCCTGTCATCCATCCTGTTCACTTATGCTGCTGCCTTACGGCCGAGGAGGCCTGGTGAATGCCAGAGAGCATCGCCACTTTATAGACGTGAGATGGCAGCTCACAGGGTGGCAGGCGTGCCTGCGCAGGGCTCGAGCCCAGGACTCGGCCCCATACCAGGCCCTCTGCTTCCACCGTGCACATGTCATCGCCTGGCCTCGCCTGCCTTCCCCTCCCTGCCCTCCCAAGGCATGCAGTTACCTCTCCCCCGCTGTGACAGAAGCCAGTGCCCTAGTGGGCTTCCCACAGTGCTGACATTCTCAGCGAGTGTGGGGCTTCCAAGTCCCTCGTCCAGCCTCACCCGGGAGTCCCTCCTGCCTGAGTGCGCCTCACCGTCCATTTCAAAGCCGAAGCCTTGCAGGTGGCAGGTGGGCAGAGCCACCTGTCAAAACTGAGGCTGGAGGCGGAGGTCAGCTCTTCCCCACAGCCCCTGGAAAGTCAAGGCTGGATGCCGAGGGGAGGCAGAGGCCAGCTTCCACCTCTGGCCCGTGGGGAGTCGGGGCTAGACACTGACTGAAGTGCAGTGGCTTAGAGGTTGCCCCTCATTTCCCAGGTCTCACCTGTGACAGGACCCATGTAGGACCCTGCGGTGAGAGGGTTGCACTCTCGGCTCCATGGGTGAAAGCCCACAGTGGACTCATGGTGACAGCACCACCAGTGATCAGTGTGGACATCCCTGATCATGAGGAGGACTGAGCCGTGACAGCCCAGCTCACACTGCAGTGACAACACCAGCACCATCTCAGCGGCGTGACGCCATCGCCCAGTGGCTCCTCGCCATGCCGTGTCAGCCGCAGGGCACCGCCACCACACGCATGCCCCGTGGGACGGAGGTGCAGAGGGTGCCGCTGCAGTTGAGTGCTCTGTCCCAGAAAACAGACACGTCACATGACCCATCTCACTGCCTGGGGATGGGAAGGGTCCTCCTCCCACTGGCCTAAAGGGAAGACCCAATGTGAGAGTGCAGTAGGTAGACCTTAAGGAAGCCTGCTACAGCAGCTATAACCCAGGGCTGGCCCACAAAGAAGTTTCCAGAGGGGGCCATGGGATGCGGCTTCCCCACATTATCCGACCACACACAGCCCTTGATGAGAAGTATCCCAAGGAGTCTATGCAAAATGTCACTTTGAAATTTCTAGAATAGAGGGTGTGAAACATTCACACTGAACAAATGCGTAAGGTCTGATCTCAACACCCTTTTACAAATCTCAGCTAGAGCGTGCGCCCTCTCGCCAGACATATCTTTGACTTGAAGGACAGACAGGGCTTCAGTGGGGCGGGATTCATGGTGATCTTTCTTCTCAGATACGGGAAGGCTTGATGGAAGAACACACGTGGCACGAAAGGAAGTCGAACATTTTTGTTTTTAAAACTTTTAATTATGGAATATTTCAATCGTAAGTAAACATGCAGGCAAAGAGGAAATTATAATGAACGTCCACACTGCCGTCCCTCAGCCCCACCAGCTCCCAGCGTGTCCACACTGCCCTCCCTCAGCCCCACCAGTTCCCTGCCTGTCTACATCACCGCTGCCCCCAGCTTCACCCAGCCCATCCACACCATCATCCTCTGGCCCCATCGCCTCCCAGCCCATCCACACCACCATCAACTAGCCCCACCAGCTCCCAGCCCACACCAGGGTTATCTGGCTACAAAGCCTGCTCCCTCCCTGCCTCTGGGTTATTTTGAAACCAACCCCAGACATCAGACATCCTATCA
The DNA here is from genome assembly GCF_000164805.1 of Carlito syrichta. Classification (NCBI taxonomy): domain Eukaryota; kingdom Metazoa; phylum Chordata; class Mammalia; order Primates; family Tarsiidae; genus Carlito; species Carlito syrichta. The sequence goes on along the minus strand of NW_007256220.1, from coordinate 56,725 downwards.
CTTTATCTCTAGAAGATAAGGGCTTTGAAAATAACATAACCACAACACGACTATTGTATTACATTATCGATCATTGTTAATTTTTTCCATGAACAGTTTTCTGTATAATTAGCATTTATGTATTATTTTTGAGTGAAGCAATCTTCTTTTAAAAGCACATTGAGAAGGAGTGAACACAACTGACGTGGTTATGTACACAGGTATGCACACAAGACATTACACATGTCCTCACATACATGCACACACACACACATACACGCATACTTGCTGGGTGGCTCTGACATCCCCTCTGGCAGAGCACCCCGGTCCGTGGGCCGTCCCTGTCACGTGTGAGTGGATATGGGCTGCCTCGGTGGGACCAGAAGGGAGGATGCCGGCCTCACCAGCCCCCTGGGTGGGGCGCTATCAGGAGACATCCGGGAAAGGAGGCTGGGGAGGGTGACAGTCGAGAGGCGGGAGGCAGGGCCACCCCTGGGGTCCTTCAGACAAGGCCTCACTGACCCCGGCCTGCCAGCCGGCTTGCCTGACGCCCCCCGTGGGAGCTGTCAGGGCCTCACCCGTCCCTCTGCCTCGGAGTCAGTGGGGCAGTGCCTTCCTCACCAGTGTGCGTGGCCCAGGAGTGTGCACGCGGGTGGGCGAGAGGATGAAGCACGCAGAGAAAACCCACAGAGAACGACGAGGCTGTCACCCTCACTGCACCTGGGTGGGCACTCCCCAGAAGCAACCCCCTCCCCACCCTGTCCTGATGAAGGCAGCCAGCGGTGTTTGGCTCTGTCCAAAACTTTCTTTTTTTCCAGCTTAGCACTGTGGGGCAGGGCCACCCGTCACAGGGGCCGTGTCCCACGGACAGACCAGCAATGGCGTTTCCTCACCTGGTCCCCGGGAGAAGCAGCCCCCCCCCAGGGAGCGCACCCCATGGTGCCCGAAGGGTGCCACGGCTGGGCCGGGATGCCCCGGGAGTGATGGGAAGCCCCATCCCTGCATCTTCCGTCCTTCTTGCCCCCACGCCTGTCCTTGTCTTCCTCCTTTCTCCTCTCGTCCCCCTCTGGTCCTCCCTCCTCAGCCTCCTGTTCTTCCTGTCCCTCCGCGGTCCCTCCCCCGGCCATGGCCACCACGTGTCTCTCCCCCCACCTGGCGGCCTCCTCAGCCCGGGTTTGTCCCTCTCTCTCCCCCACCCACATGTCAGCTAGGCCTGACTCAGACCTTCTCTTTCTCCTCCTCCTCCAGCGATCTGGAAACTCACCCCCGCAGACTCATGCTCGGTGCAGCTCCAGGGGCTTCTCCTGTCCACGGCTTCTTGAGTCATTGGATGGGAGAGGAGGCAGGCCAGAACCGGCTGGCGGGACGGGCCTGGAGAGGGCAGAGTCCCTCTGTCTGGGCAGTCGGGCCACGCTCGCAGCGTGGGTGGTTTTCGAGAGCCCGGTCCCCACTGGGAGAGGAGTGGAGGGTGGCGGGGTACCCCTGTGCTGCGAGACAAGCCATGGAGCAGGGCTTTCTCAGGACATCTGGCTGAATCCGGTGCTAGGGAATCAGAGAGGCCGGGTGACCCGCCCACACTCACACAGCAGTGGGGCCGGCCACAGAGCCTGGCAGAGAGGCGTCTGTGGTCGAGGATGGCCGAGCCACATCTCTTCTGTCTCCACACCAGGAAGCTCCCACCCCGTGCCTTAGAGGCTCCTTGCGGCCTGCCCTTCCCTCCGGGTGTCTCGCTTCCTCTGGAAACGTTCAGGGGCTGTCCCCACCTCTCCTGCCTGCCCTGGGAGCTGCTCTGCCCAGTTTCGGCGATGCCGTCTGGGCGAGCACCAGGAAACCTGCCGAGATGCGGGACCCTGGATCTGACGGACTGCGGTCAGACGGGTGACCCTGCCCCGCGGGACGTGGACAGGACCCCACACTCACGGAGTCTGTATCTGCTTCGAGTTCAGAGGCCCGAGTCCACTGGTTCCAGAACAGCCTGGGCAACGTGGCGAGACTTCATCTCTGCAATAAATCAAAAAATGAGCCAAGCATGGTGGTGCACGCCTGTAGTTCCAGCTGCTTGGAAGGCTGAGGTGGAAGGATCGCCTAATTGCTCTGGCAATTCTCTGACCTTGGCCTCCCAAAGTGCTGGGATGACAGGCTTGAGCCACCATGCCCGCTCCGATCCCAGTTATTAACAGCCATTGCTGTTTGCACGTTTCCTTCCACGTCTGGGTGCACGTGGGCCGCTTTTCCCATGGCTGCCGTCGTGGTCAACACGCTGCTTTCTTTCGGTTGTTCCTTCAGCCACGCACCCTGCACCGCGCATGCTCCAGGGTGAGTCCCAGGATTGCTGTGCTTATGTCAGTCTGGCCTCCGCCGATTGGATGTAGCGAGGCTTACTGACACTTCGCCTGCTGGTGTACCACAGGCTGCCCCCTTGGTCACAGCAGCGGAAACCCTCCAGTGGAGCATACTGTCACCAGCCTCCGCACCTAAGGAGTGACTCCTTCAGGAAGCTGATGGGGGTGGCCATGTGCAGTGTGGCTGCAATTGAGACTTAGGACCGAGAGTGGACCAATGACCAGCTTAGAGCCGGTGTGGCCCTTCCTGGGCGAGTGGCCGTGGGCAGACCACCAAGACCTTCCTTCCTTGAGCTCCTCAACTGTGAAGCCAGGCTGGGGGAACATGTGGTTTTCAGGGTGTGGTGAGGATGTCCAGGACATTTAGCCGGTACCAACGTCACGGCTGCTGCTGCAGCCCACCCATGGGCCTGCCTTCCACTCTCCAGGACTCAGCTGGCTCAGCACCACGAGGCTGTAGCCCACGGTGTCTCCGGGCCACACGTGCCTGGGCTGCAGGACTCCTGTGAGCCGCATGACCTCCCACACCCTGCCAGGCCCTTCTGAGCCATCCGGGCCAGAGGCTCCGTCTACCCCTGGCGCTCACCTCCTCTCCTTTGAGGCTCTGCAAGGCCCTCAGGGCCCAGCCCTCCTGACTTTGGAAGTGGTGCTCTACCCCCCACCCCACCCCATCCTATGGGAATCCCACGCAAGGAGCGGGGGGGTGGGCGGAGGCAGTGGACTTTTTGTTCACCTTGCGTAACCATCCAGACTTCTGTTTTAATTCTGTTTTTAGACTAAGAACGGCGATGCTGTGTTTTGAGCCAGGGTTTAGGGTCCCATGAGCAGCGCCTGTCCCCTCCCTTCTGGGGTGCAGGACCCAGCCAGAGAGGATCCAGGAGTCAGGTGACTGGAGAGCAAAGCACCAGCTCACCACCAGGAAAATCTGGGGGCAAGAAGGCGGCCTGCAGCACGCCGCAGGGACTTCCTCGCACCGGCCCTGGAGAGGAACTTGCAGTCACAGAGGTGGCGTGGCCTCATGGGACCCCACTGTGGGGGAGGGGCCAGAGAGAGAGCGTTTCTCCAAACTCACATCAAAAAGATAACTCCCTCCACCCGGTGGGGAGGGGGACACAGGGTGACCGAGAGGCCGGCGTGTTGCAGCCCAAGTCCACTCTGGGTCGGGGCATGACGGGCTTCTCTGGGACCTGACCTCTGACCTGGTAACCTGCTGGGTGTGATGACCACAGCCTTGTTCTCATGATTCCGACCTTTGGGGTCTCACAGCCATGTTACACCCCCCTCTCCTACCCCTCCTGGCCTTCCTCACAGTCCGTGGGGCCACAGCTGCCCCTCAGCACCCCGAGGTGGGCTGTAGGCCTGACATCTGGGTATGGGGTCCCACGTCCCACTGCCCCTCATCCATGTGGACTAGCACCTGCCATTTGACAGGGTCACGGCCGCTGACAGAAAGCCCTGGAAAATCCCAGGTCGAACTGGCCCAAGCAACAAGGAAGTGCATGATCTCACACCGTAGGAAGTGAGGGAAACCCCAGTGTGTCAGGACCCACCTGAGAGCCCGGGAATCCTCCCGCCCAGGAAGCAGCCGGTGCACACACGCCTCTGCCCACATGCCTGTCATCCGTCCTCGACGAGAGGGCGCCCTGAGCCCGAGGAAGGCTCTGAGCCGGGGACAAGGGGTGAGTGAGAAGTGAGGCATCCGCTCCCCACAGCCACGCCCTGTCAGGCACGTGCAGCCACTCGGGACGCACCACCCGGCCCAGGCGCCCCCATGTTCGACTCTTGCATGTCGTCATGTCAGGACAAGTGGAGGCGCCACTTCCACTGGGATAGAACCTGCTTCCACTGCCTCCACCACTGGGACTCTGCTCCTGAGGCCATGTCCCGACAGCTACCAAGGCCCCCAAAGTGCCTCGCAGGCCAGAGGCGTGAGGCATGGGCCCCGCCCACCCTCCCTGGGGCACCCCCAGCTGCCTGCCTTCCCCATGGGGTTGCGTCTCAAGACTTGAGTGCCCTTTCTTCCCCACCCCAGCCCGGGAGACCACACCCCCCCTCAGCCTGGTCCACATGGGTAGTTTGGCTGCCCTCACTTGGGATTTGGTGACCGTTGTATTTAATTCCACATAGCAACACAGCAGGTCTCGTGCGCTTCCCTTGCGCAGACCCGGGGACTCAGGGGTCAAAGGGAGCAGTGTCTGTGGTGCGTAGGGCCTGCCCAGGCCTGGGCCTGCTGCAAAGTCTCGGCACCATGGAGTCCGGGAGGCTGGGCTGGCGCCTTTTGGTCTGGACTCCGAGGCGTGCGAGGCCAAACCGAGGCGCGTCTGGAGGGATTCCAGGTGAAGATAAGAAAGGGCACGGGTGCCAGAGATGGGGCTCCAAGGCGGCAAGCACCTGCAAGTCTGGGGACAGGAAGGTGGCGTGTCCTGGGGCCCTTGGAGCCACAGTCCTGACAGGGAGTCCCCAGCAGCTCAGGCGACAAGGTCCCGCGCATAGTCCAGGCCCAGCCTGCTTCTCACCTCTGGGTTCCTCTCCCCAGGCAGCTGCTTCGTGGTGGAAAGATGGCAGGGACTGCCTCCAGGGCTGTGTTGTCCACGTTGAAAGGGCGAGGAAAAGGCAGTTTCTCTCTAGAAACCCAAGCAAGCCCTCCTTGGTCCCCAGAATGCAAAGCAGATGGGACTCTGCCTTCCCAGACCTGTCCCGGATCGGCGTCCACTGCAAGTGGCGTGAAGACGTTGCCTGGACAGATTGCAAGGCAGGAGGCATCCACGGTGACTCCTGTCCCGGGCCAGGCCAGACTGCGGAGAGGTCGGGCTCCCAGGTAGAGGGCCTGTGTGAATGGAAAGCGTGAGAACCAGCGTTTGTCCCCGAGCAGCGGCAGCAGGGCAGAACTCAGGGTACCCAGGGACGCCGTGGTCAGAAATGGCCACGCAAGGGAAGCTGAGGCGGCTCCCGGGGCAGGAGCTGTCCTGCCCACTCATGCCAGGACGAGTGGGGGCTGAGGTGGTGACGCCCACGGGATGGGAGAGGGGTCTCGGTGGAAGGAATAGTCCAGGCGGGACCGACAGAGCGACGGGAGGGAAGGGAGGGTCTGAGGCCGCATGTTGACTCAGAGGCCGCATCTCAGTGGCTCACATGTGCCGTTTCATGCCGTGAGCAGGCAGAGAGTCCCCGGAGGCTCAGGAGGCGACTTTGACTCCATAACGGACACATGACTGAGAGTGGCGGTGACAACCACGCAGTGAGGGACAATGGAGGGACAAGAATGGCAGTTAGTAGTAAAATTAGGGCTCATGGAAAGACCAGTGTGTGTCGGGCACTCAGTGAATATTTGTTGCTCTGCAGTATACACACACATACACACATGCAGACATGCACACCAGTGCACATACATACACATGTGCACACACACATTTACACACATGTGCACACATCTATGCACACGCACGTGCACACATGTTTCTGTGCATATGCTCACATGCCCACACATATAGCACATACACATATGCACACATAAACACACACACACGCATGTACTTCGGCAACAGTCCTGCTCCTAGCCAAGGCACAGTGATGAGGCCAGCAGCCCAGGGTCACGCAGCAGGTGAACGGGGGAGGTGGGGTGCCCCGCCGGTCCCCAACCCGGTTCCGCAGTCTGTAAGCAGCAGCCTATGTGTCTGAAGCGCCTGCCGTGGACAGCGCTCAGTGCACCCTCTCGGTCCTGGTAGGCCACCCTGGGATGGAGAGGGTCACCCTGTCTGAGAGAGGAGGGCTCTGAGGCCCTAGCAGGTGGCGCGTCCCCAGTCACGCAGCGGCGGTAGTTGGGGGCTCCCAGGGAGAGGGCGGCTCAGGAACGCGCTCTGCACGATGCCGCGAGAAAGACAGAGAGTCCGGGAGCCGTGGGAACCTCGTCTCTGCTGTGATGGGGCAGGAGCCCCGAGCCCACACTGCGGGCCCTGCGGCTCATGGCAGGGGAGCCTGGGCACAGTCTCGCCCCAGTCTTGCCATCTGTGTACGGGGCTGCCATCTGCAGGGCCTCACCTGGCCCTGCCTAGTGAGTGGGACAGAGCCTGCAAAGCCCCAGGCTCTGAAAGCTTGTGGCGGTGGCAGCGGGCGGCTGTCCTGTGATTGTTATTTCTGCAGGAGAGTCTAGAGGATGAGGGCTCCGATCTCCTGGGAGGGGATGCCGCTACCCAATGCCACGGCACCGCCCCCTTGAACTCCCACGCAGAGCCACCCAGCCCAGACTTCCCGCAGAGGAAGGGTGGGCGAGGAAGGCCCTGAGGAGCCCCCAGGCCTCCACAGCTCTAGGTGCTGCCCTAGCACGGGTGACCCCACGCTCGCCAGGTCACATGGTGTGTGTCAGCATGTCCCGGCAGCTGGTGGCACCATGACCGAGGCACGTGGAGCTGTGAGCTCGGGGCAAGCTCTGGGTGGTCACTTCCCTCCCCAGAGCAGGAGGAGGAGGTCAGGGGAGCCCAGCCCCCCCGAGCCCTGGACTCTAGGGCAGGGCAAGGTGACCCCAGAGGGGCTGGGATCCTCCCCACCAAGCCCCAGCTCCTGAGTCGGCTGGGGCTGGGTGCAGCCGGCTCTCTGGGGCAGGGCCAGGGCCACGTCCCTGGGCAGCCTGGGCCCCCACAGCTACTGGGACTTGCCAGGTGGTCTACGAGCTGGCGAAGCTCTCCACTAGCCACCCCATTTCATGGGTAAAGAAACTGAGACCCGGGGTGAGGTGAAGGTCTGCAGGGCTACTGGAGTCAGCTCAGGGCGGGGTGGCAATGCTTGTTTCATGTTCCCCAAAGGTGCTGAGCTGCCCACACTGCTCCCCACGGGGCTGGAGAGCCAGATGGGCAGGACCCGGACCCAGAGGCCCCTCTCAGGGCCACGCGCCTTTGAAGGAGGGCTCGCCCCCGCTGGCAGTGGGCAAATGTGTTGGCAAGAAACGTGTGCTCTGGCAGGAGAGATGCACCCCCGAGGACGCCGATACCCACGCAGTGTCTGCCGTGGCCCCACAGGACACTGAGCGCCATGCAGAGAAGAAAGCCTGGAGGGCAAGGAAGATGTGGCCCCCAGGAGGCAGGCGCGGTCGTGTCATGGTTTCTTCTGCACATTTCTGAATATTCTCTTGGAGAGTGTTTATTTCTGAAACGACAACTATAAAAGGACACAAAATAACAGGCATGTGCCGACCCTGGCCACGCTGGCACAGACAACTGGCCGCCCCAGCTCCCAGGAGATGGCCCAGGTCCGTGGCAGACCTGGCCCCTCCTGGAGGCCTAAACGGGCATGGGCCTGTGTGGGAGGTGGCGTTCCCAGCAGCCTGGGAACAGTGGCTGTGGCAGGGGCACACCAGGGTCCCTAGTGGGTGTTGGGAGGAAGGACTGGAAGCTGGACCCTAGCCTTGTCTCCATTCTGCCCAGAGGGTCTGGAGGCTGGGGCAGAGGCCAAGCTGAAGTCTGGTGTGGAAGGAGGAAGAGGGAGCCTGGGTGTCTGACGCGCTGCTTTCGTAGGCGTGGCAGCCCCGCTCTGACCCGCAGCCTGCGTGGCATGTCCGCAAGTGCAGCAGGGTCTCCGCATTTGCACACGGTTGAAATAGGAGAAGAGAGCTCGTGAAGGCACTCTGTCCACTTCACATTTCAGTCCCTAACAGCTCACAGACGCTACTGGGCCCGTCTCTGTAAGCTGATGGCAGGTCTGGAGCTCTGACAGCGGACCTGGGACTGTAACAGGGGCCAGCAGCCTGGAAGACAGAGGTACCTGCCGCCTGGCCCTTTTTGGAAAGAGTGGGCCACCCCATCGGGACGTCAGGCTCAGGGTGAGAGAGACCAGCGTCGCCGTCCCTCCTCCCAGGCTCATCCCCTTCTCCAGCCCCACCTGCACGCGCCATTTTGTCCCATGGAAAGAATGGTCTGACTGCTTTGGACAGGGGTGGGGGTGGTCCTTCCTCACGGTGGTCGCTTGGGGAAAGTCCCTTGTGCAGGCACACCGACACGCAAACGCATGGAACCGGTGAGTCCCCTGGACTTAGCGGCGCTGATGAGTTGCCCGTGGCATGGCTGTCCCCACTCTCTTCATCCCCTGCGCGTCTCACTCCAATTGTGTTTTTACAACATGGTGTACACCTGGGGGCTGGGTACTTATGACACAACAGGCTCGGGTTCTGGCTGTCACGGCCAAACCTGGGGAGGGGGTGTGTGGAAAGGCCTGGAGGGATGAGCTCGCAAGACTCTGCAGGAGCTCAGCCGAGGGCAACACCCGCCATCACGCCCAGAGCCAGCCCCGCCCGGGTCCTCCGTGCCACACCCTGACCACGTCCACCTCTGCTGCCTTGGGGGAGGCCAGGAAGCTGCCCTCCCGCCAGCCCCCTTGCCTCGAGGACTCCAGGGCGCGCCTCCCCACACTCTGGCCGGGCCTGCTGGGTGTGTCTGATGGTGGAGTCTGGTGGTGGTATCTCCCCCCTTCACGCACCCCAGATGGAAACTCCACTGAGCAGGGCTGGCGGCTGGCCATCGGGCAGAGTGATGGGCGTCCCGCCGCACGTGTTAAGACGTCAGACATTGCCTGGCTTTCACTTCCTCGAAAAACCCTATTCCTCAAATATTTCAACGCTGCATGCCCAGGGGTTGGACACACCAGGCGATTCTGCAGGCACAGCCCATGCCATACTTGTGTCGTTGCCATAAAAAGAGAGGGGGATGGACACGAGCCACGTTGTCCTTCTGGTCCCTGGCCTCACCTGCAGTGAGCGCGTGCAGGCAAAGACATCATCACACGGTCGGTGCCTGCAGCCGGCTGTGGCCCCATACCTGGTCTGGACAGGACGTGAGAGGCAGCAGGATCCCCAACCCTGTGGAAGTCAGCGGGGAGGAACATGCTCAGGGGCTGGAAGTCAGAGCTCAAGAGGCTCCCACAGTGGGCAGCAGGGCCTCCGAGGTCAGGGCAGCCTTTCTCTCGAGTTGAGGCTAGGCCCAATCTCACACGCATGGCCAGCCTCCTTTCTATTTTTAGAAGAGAAGCTGCCGTGAGCGGCACCCTGCAGCCTCAGGGCCCTGCCGGGCTCTGTTCCAAGTGACCGACTAGAAAAACCTCCTCACTCTGCATGGACATACTTGAAGCCCGGCCAGTGGCTTCAGTCCACTTCCAGGGAGTGTCGGCAGGAGAATTGGTTCCATGATCACTGAGGCTTCTGGCCTCCATGGTGCCAGCCCCACTGTCTCCAGCTCCAAGGAAGCTTCAGTGACAGCCTGGCGCCCTCTGCTCATGAGGGGACAAAACTCCAGGCCACGTAAGTAGGAAAAGCTGAAGTCCCCATGTCTCTCACCTCCAAGAGTGCTCCCCACTCTCGCCCAGGGGCTCCACTTCCACCAGGATTCAGGAGCCCCGAGAGAGGGGGGCTTGGTGCCACGCCGTGGAGTGTGGGGTGTGGCCCGGATTGCTGTAACTAGGAGGGATCTCAACACACAAAGGGAAGGGCCAGGCCTGGTGCCACACCCAGGAAGATGTTGGAAGCTGGGTCTTCAGGTGGGCGCGTCCCCGAGGCAGCCGAGGATGTCTGTGTATTGGCCTACGGCAGCAGCTGTGTCCCTGCGTTCTCAAAGACGTGGGAACAGGCTTCCACTCCAAGGAGGGAGACTCCCTCTAACCCGGGGCAACCCTGATAGTGGACAGGGCCTCTGGAGGGCCGAGGCTGGCCTGGATCCAGCGCCCCATTTCCTGGGACTACACAGGCTGTGAGCAGTCGGCAACGCAGGACATGTGCGTGCTCCCGTAATGTCCATCTTGCCTGCAGGTCAGTGGCTGAAGGGCCCCGTGGTGGCGTGGGACACACGGGGGCCCTTCTGCGACTTTTGGCCTGTACGAGGGTCTTCGTTCTGCCAGGAAGTCATCCGAGTGAGGCCACAAAGCAGGAGCCAGGTTTGCCTCCCACCACCGTGGCCCCATGGGCCGACCACGAGGCGTCCCTGTGGCTGAGGCACATGAGGAAGGGCCTGTGGACTCATTTCGGGCAGTGCCGTGGTGGAGGCCCACCCATGTGTGACAGAGCCTCTGTGTCCGGTCCTGGTGCGACAGTCCGAGTAACGCCTGGCTACTTTCCCTTGATACCACAATCAAGGGGCGGGAACTGGTCGAAAGAGGTTTGTTTCTGAATTCAAATCCAGGGAGCAGAGCCGGGCTCCTGGGCTTTCTGAAACAGTTCTGCTCCCTTCAGGCTTTCCAGTCGCTTTTGTATGTTCAGAGTTGCTGGTGCCTCCACGCTGACTACATGAGAGCAGAGCATTGCACGGAATTTCAGTCACAGTCGCATGTTGTCCATCATGGGCTTTGCGGGTGGACCCTTCTAGTCAGGATCTGTGGCAGACTGGCGTGGACACGGTATGGGTCCTACGTCCAGAGCAACGGGAAGCTCGGGAACACACGTGAAGGGCCACACTCGTTAGGGGCACTTTAGGCTACACCTTACACATTTTTTGGTCGTTGGGGGTACTTTGGCAGAAATATTTGAAAACCCCTGGCCTAAGGTATGGGCAGGAAAAGAAGTTCAAGACCAGTGTGCATCTCTACAAAAAAAAAAAATACTCGAGCCCAGAACCGCCTGCCACACACATTATTCCATATGAATCTCATGCCAGCATGTGACTTCTCCCATTCAACAGATGCGGGATTCGAGGCTGCCAAGACTGGGGCTGCTCCAGGAGCCGGGAGACGGCGGTGGAGGCAGGGCTGGAGCCACACTGTACTGTCCTTCACGTCCACTCCTTGACACGCAGGGCAGGCTGCAGCCTGGTCTTGCCCTCTGGAACCCAGAGGACCTGGTGCCCAGAGAGCCAGAGCGAGACATATCTCCCCGCCTCCCTGCAGGCCAGGCATCCGCAGCAGGGTGTCCACAGTCCTTGGCTCTGGGTGGTGGCTGGCCATGGCTGGAGGCCTGGCCTCCCTCTGTGCTGCGTCCCAGAGGTCTGGGGCTCACAGACACAGAGTAGAGGTCGCTTGAGGCCGCAGGGGCAGAGCAGAGGAGAGACCCCGCTCCTCGGGCAGGACTGAGACAGGGAGGAGAGACAGCACCCCTCTGGCCACGCCGGAACTATGCCCCATCTTCCCCCATCCTCTCTGCCACCACGAAATCCCATGGGCGGGTGACTTCTAAACAACGGACCTCTATTTCTCTCAGTTCTAGAGTTCTGGGGGCCCAAGGCCAAGGTGCCTGCTGGTTTGACGTCTAGTGAGCCCCTTCTTGGGGCATGGACAGCCGCCTTCCCACTGTGATCTCGTGGAACATATGGGACGCAGGGTCTCTGGGCCCTTGGCGCGAGGGCCTGATCCCGTTGAGGCCACACCCTCATGACCTCGACCCCCACAAGCCCCACCTCCTGAGACCGGCCTGTTGGGGAGTCAGGGTTTCAACATGCACCCTCAGGGGCACATGGACCTTCCAACCCCAAGGCTGTGTGTGCCTGGAAAGGGGTGAAAGGGATGAGGGCGGGGTGAGAGCCCGGAGAGCCCTGGGCCCTGCTGTGATCATCGTGGTTACTGTTAGCTGAGCTCTGACCATATGCTGGACTTCCTCTGGGCACCTTGCATGCTCACTCCATCTTCCCAAAACCCTGAGACAAGGGCGATGATGGTCCCTGTTTTCAGACCTGCGGTCAAGGCCTTTGCCCAAAGCCGCACGGGGATGAGTCACAGGGTAGGATGCGGGGACGACCCTGCAGATGACGGAGGCCGCGTTCGATGGAGAACACACCCCCGGAGTTCCTGCTGCCTCATGAGATGAACCAACCTTCGAGGTGAGGGCGGCAGGTGGACTTAAATGTCTTGTCTCCCATGGTCACGCAAGCAGGGCCGCAAAGAGTCAGCCACATCAAGAGCCTTGCCTGCCCGTGGCCGTCCACAGATCAGCCATGTCGTCCAGGCGAGCACAAGAAAGCCCCAGCTGGGCACAGGTGCACAGGCGCTGTCTCAGCCTGTCTTCCCGGTTGGCCCCGGGTCCCTGCGCCCCCAAGCCCTTTCCCACTGCGGGAGGAGGGGGAGCTCCCACCACATCTAGCCCTGTCCTGAGGATTATCCTTCTGACTCTCAGGGAGGAGCAGAGACAGACACAGAGAGCACGTGCCCCCATAAGAGCCAACTCAGAGCTGCTGTGAGGGGGTGGAGGCTTCATCAGATAACACGGGCAGGGCCTGGTGCGGACAGCTTAGCTGAATGCCAGACCCGAGTCCAGACCACCAGGGCTATAAACACGTGATCAAGGCCGACATCACTAAGCAACTACGGCACCCCGGGCCGGGGCGGCCTCTCGAAGGCTCCTCCTGCCTCAGCCTCCAAATTGTTGGGAGGCTGGCTGAGAGCCACAGCACCCAACTAGGAGGTTTTCATTCCTGTCTCTCTCCAAGCACTGGAACGGTGCTTTTGGCACGAGTTGCTGACCAGACACCACTGAGGTCACACGCTGCCAGTCCCAGTCTGAGGTGTGAGAGATGATGACTCTGCAACACACATGTTGTCGCGCTGAGTCTGTTTTGGGTGCAGGAGGTCTGACCAAAATGCCCCACAACGCCTGCATCTCTGCACAAGGGGTCACCTTCGGGGGACGCGGAAGGGGAGGATGGGGAGGCGCCTGTCTTCTGGCAGGGAGCCCAACTAGCGTCACTGGGACACAGGCATCAAACAGCCCTTGGGCTCCTCTGCAGAGGATGAGGTCATGACAGACACTCAGGAAGTATGAGGGATGTGGACACGCCCTGGGTGTCGTGGCTCGAGGCCGGAAGCCACGGTCTCGGCCCCCTCCACGGAGACCTCCTAGCAACACAGTCCTGTCGTGCCGCGTGACGCCTGGAAGGGCACTGGGTGAGACCTGTCCATGCTGCCCGGGGCACATGCCCACTGGGGGTGCAAGCTCCTCCTGGGGGTGGCTGCTGGAGCCGAGATGCCAGTGGACGGAAATAGCTGGGCCGGGGCCCTCGAGGCCGTCCATCCTCTCGCACATACCAGGAGGCGTTTTTGCATCTCTGCCAGTTGCCACGGAGACCAAGTGGGAACACACATAAACACTTGGCGTGTATGAGGGGGCTGAGGTCCTCCAGGGCCGTCGGGTTCCTCTTCTCCCGGCAGTTCCCCGGCTGGAGTCCAGCCACAGCCGTGTCCATGAGCCTCTGGTTATGGACACACCCCCACTGGGGTCTGGAAAAGCCCAGCACTCAGGCTTGGAGGCCTCCACCACCCCGAGCCTGTGTTCTCATCTGTAAAACGGGGCAAGGAAGGTGTGTTCACGTGGGGAGAAACATGAGGTCCCGTGTGTGGGCAGAAGGGCAAGACCGAGACCGGCTCTGTCCACTCAGCACGGCTTGTCAGCCATGTGGCCACACCTCGACTGTGCGTGCAGAAGCCCGGCCCATCATGGTCAGACCTCAGCCCTGGCGTGGACACAGCAGACCGTCTTCAGAGTGAGTGGTGGGCCGCGCTCCCTCCAGAGTGTGGTGTGGACGCCCAGCCATGCAAGTTCAGGGGAACCCAGGCCTGGGCCTGTCCCGCCCTCCTCCCAGTGGCCCCCCCCCACAGTCAACACCCGTGGAGAGCCACCACCCGCTGCCCTGCCGACCCACCGACCCTGAGACCCGGCGTGTCCCACACGTGCTCTCCAGGCCAAGGGCCGCCGCTTGAGCAGCAAGAACCTCCTTGCCAGGCACAGAGCCCAGCGAGCGGCAGGCCGGCCGGCTGGATCCCAGGCCCTTGCCCCTGGTGTGGCAGCTGCTTGGGGAGGGCCGGCCGTGCCCAGGTGTGGTCCCACCAGTTGTCTGCTGCACCCACGCTCGAGATGCCTCTGGAATGTTCCTTTCCATCTCCCTAGTGACCCAGGTGGTGTGTCAAGAGGAGGAAACGGTGCCTGCGCAGTCAGCCCATGGAGTCAGTCCTCAGGGTCAGCCCAGAGCCAGCCCAAGGAGTCAGCGTACAGAGTCAGTCCATAGGGTTCGCCCAGGGAGTCAGCTCACAGAGTGAGCCCAAAGAGTCAGTCCACGGGATCAGCCCACAGAGTTGGATCACAGGGTCAACCCATGGAGCCAGCACACAGGGTCAGCCATGGAGTCAGCCCACAGGGTCAGTCCACAGGGTCAGACTACAGGGTCAACCCAGGGTCAGCCCACTCATGGCATCAGCCCACAAATCAGTCCACAGGGCAAGCCCACAGAGTCAGTCCACAGAGGCGGCCCTCAGGGTTAGCCCACGGAGTTATCCCATGGGGTCAGCCCACAGAGTCAGCCCATGGGATCAGCCCACAGAGTTGGACCACAGAGTCAGCCCATGGAGTCAGCCCACAGAGTCAGCCTACAGGGTCAGCCATGGAATTGGACCACAGAGTCAACCCACAGGGTTAGCCGTGGAGTCAGCCCACAGGGTCAGCCATGGAGTCAGCTCACAGGGTCAGCCCACGGAGTCAACCCACAGAGTTAGCCCACAGAATCAGCCTACAAGGTCAGCCATGGAGTTGGACCACAGAGTCAACCCACAGGGTCAGCCACGGAGTTAGCCCACAGGGTCAGTGCACAGGGTCAGACACACAGTCAGCCCACAGGGTCAGCCCACAGAATCAGTCCACGTAGTCAGACCACAGTCAGACCACGGGGTCACCCCACAGCATCAGCCCAAAAATCGGTCCACAGTATCAGCCCATGGGGTCAGTCCATGGAGGGTCAGCCCATGGAGCATGGTGGGATGGCGACTCCTTACCCCAGACCCACTCCAGAGTTCTAGGTTTCTCTGGTGACTTGAATGTGACAGCGCCCCCAGGTCACAGCTCCCGAGGACGACCCAGCACGAGTCCAGAGAGACACACAGCATGGGGGAGATGCGTGGGGCAGCCACGACGGGAGCCGCGGGGAAGAGGCCCACGGGCCAAGAGCCCCCAGCTCTCTCCCCCAGGCATGCCAGCCCACCACCTGGCTGGAAGGACAAGCAAAAGATGCACGAAACCAGAATTTCCGTGAAGCTGAGAAGGGTGGCCATGGCAGCTTGCAGCCAGTCCATTTTGTCGTCTGTCACTTGCTGGGAAGAGGAGGGGGCTCGAAGGCTGCCCTGAGGGTGGGAAGGCCTGATGGGCAGGAGGGCGAGTGGGGCTCACTTGTGATATAAACCAACACCATGAGCTGTGAGCAGCTGCCAGGCTGGCCTCATGGCGGAAGTTCCCGACTTCCCGGGGCTGCATCCAGGGAGAGAGGCGGGCAGGGAAAAGGATGCGCTTGGAAGCCATACGGTGTCCACACATCCACGGGGTGTCGCAGTCTCAGGCAGGGTGAGCAGGGGTGTCCCCTGTGCAGGGGAACCTGGTCCAGGTGTCCGGAAGAACATGCCCAACCCACCAGGGCCCTTGTGGTGTGCTGGCCCAGGCACCACCAGCGCAAGTGTCCCCACACAAGGACCTGGGTCCTGGGGGCTTTTGTGCTGAGCTGGATAAGGGCTGGGGGATGGTCCTCAGCAGAGGAGGAATGAGATCTGGCTTCCAGGAGGCTCTGGCTGCTGCGTGGATCGTACATGGGCGGCCCTGCTGGGGCTCTGGCCTGCAGGCTGCTCCTGCCGTCAAGAGGGGAGTCGAAGCGGGCTCGTTGGCTCAGCCTGTAATCCCGCACCTTTGGGAGGCTGAGGTGAGTGGATTGCCTGAGCCCGCGGGTTCGACACCCGCCAGGGCAGCGAGACCTCATCTCTACAATAAATCAAAAAATCAGCTGAGCGTGGTAGCGCATGCCTGTAATTCTGACTACTTGGAAAACTGAGGCGGAAGGATCGCCAGAGCCCAGCAGGTCGAGGCTGAGGTGGCCGGGAGCGGCCACTGCACTCCAGTCTGGGAGACAGAGTGAGACTCCAACTCAAAAAAAAAAAGGGGGAGTCGGACAGTGTAGGGAGGCTGAAGGTCGAGGCTTGCTCTCTCTTGTGATCTCTGCTTGAGCAGAAGGACTGGGCCCCCACCAGTGGGCTCCTGGCTGGCTCAGAGCTCGGACGTGTCCATGCAGCTCCTGCGCCCACCTTGGCATCAGAGGCTCCCCTCCTTCCTGCACTAGAAATGGGGGGTGGGTGAGAGAGGCAGCCAGTCCCACTGGGTGGGGCCACACCTCTTCTTGCCCTGGAGGTCCCTGGAGGTCCCCATAGCAGCAGCTGGTGGCCATGATGGAAGAGGCCCCAGCCTGACCTGCCTCATGCCACAGGGAGGACTAAAATTAAAAATGGAAAACGATGATTCTGTGCAGGGAAATCACGGCTTGACTCACCTGCTCTCAGACACGCACAGCTGCGCGGTCCCTGCATCTGTAGCCCTCCCCCTGCATTCAATGGAGTCCTTTTCCTGCCCACCCTCCCCCATCGAGTTCTCCATCTCCCCCCATCCCCATCAAGTCCTCTGTCTCTCCCGCATCCCCATGGAGTCCTCTGTCTTCCCCCATCCCCATCAAGTCCTCTGTCTCTTCCCTCCCATGGATACATTGGGGTGCCTGCCATCCGCAGCCCCTCTGTTTCTTTCAGCCTCCAGTCTCCGGTCAGCACTGTGTCTGTGGCTGGTGGGAGGGGCATGACCGTGTGGCCACAGCTGCGGGGATAGCATAGTGACCACTGGCCTCAGCGGGCCCCTGCTGGGTTCTGGGTGGGTGTGGGTCTGGTGCTGGTGTCCTCCGAGGTGTCTGGTCAGTCCGCTGGCACGTGACGCCGTCCCTCCCTGGAACCCAGGGCCTGATCTCAGAGGCCTCCAGCCTCCAGCCTCTACATTTGCAGGGATGGCCCTCGAGCCTCCCTGACTTCCAGCAGAGCCCTAGAAACAGACCCACACAGGCCCTTCCATCGGCGAATGTGGCAGCCTCCCCCAGCCCTATCAGAAGCAGCGCAGGACAATGTGGGCCTCTCCTGATGCAGCCCGCCTCCTCTGGCCTGTGGGGACAGTGACCGGTGGCTCCTTGTTCAGCTCCCCAAAACCTTTCCAGATGCTTGGATGGTTCCCTCCCTACCAGGCTTGGCCCAAGGAAGGAGGGAGCCCCGACATCCAGGCCTTACTCTGCCCCCTGCCTCCCTCTCTCCTCACCCCCATCTCCCTCGGGCAGAAGGAAGGAGCTCGCGTTCCCCTCCTCCCTTTCTGGTGAGAACATCCCCCCATGGTGTCATCTTCTAAAGCACCTGGGCGCCCCTTCTGGCCAGATGCACCCTCAGGGAGGCAGGTGGAATCAGGAACATCAGGGGTTTATCAGCGTCTCAGGCCCTGATAAGACCAGGTCACTAAGACCACAGGTGGGGTTCATAAGCAAGAAGCTGATTCCTCCCAGCTTGGAGCCTGCACTGAGGTCTGGGTCGGCCAGGTGAGGGGCCCTTCTGGGTCGCAGGCTCCCTCTCTCAGGAGTCCTCGCTTGTGGAAGGAGGGGGCCGTCCTTTGGGGTGGTTGTCAGAAGGAAACTGTCCACTATCTACCCCGAGCTCCACCCTTTGACCTGTCACTGTCAAGCCCTTCCCACCGCACCCTCACCTAGGCTGACCTTGGCGGATGTCTCACGTGGACTTGGTGGGTCACAGCATCCTGCCCACTGACTGGGCACGAGATACAATGCGGGGTGAACCCGGGAGAGGCTTGCACAATGAAAGCCGCAGCCGTGGAAGGCACAGCCAACTTCATGGAGCTGCAGAACAAAGACTGCTGTCTGATAGGCCTGTGAGCACCAGCCCAGCACCCCTGTGCCCAGACACTGTCAGGGGCTGCCAGGATAAGTGCGGCCTCCACTTAAAAGATGAGGCCACACGGAGGTACTAGTGGTGGAGGCTATGAGCTAACGGTGCTTGTCTGGCTGGACAGCCTCTCTGCCTCGGCAAGAGGCTCAGGCCTCCCCAGTGCTGTCAGCCTGGCAGAGGCCGCCGGGACGACTGAGAGGAGGAGGTGAGAAAACCACGCAGTCCAGTCTTCCGGGGCTTCCCCACCACCCAAGCCCTCGAAACCCTCCCTGAGTGTGTCTTGGCCCTCCCCTGCCCGGGAGACCCGTCCATGGTGGCCACAGCACAGGGCAGGCAAGCAGATCTGCTTCCCAGAGCAACTCTATGGGACGCAGTGAGGGCACACATGGGAAACTGCGTGGCTCGCGGGGCTCCTGCCTTTCTCTAAGAGCCTTCTGGGAAACCCTTGCACGACCACTTCAGCCTGATGCTTGCAGCCAGCAGGGCCCAGCAGGTCCTTGGAACCCAAGGCTTCCCAGAAACGCTCAGGCGCTGACAGGGAGGTGCCGGCGGTTTGTGGAGAGCCCACGGGGCAAGTGCCCAGCAAGGAAACCTCAGTGAGTCAGGGCAGTTGCCAACTGCCTCCCTGCCAGGGTAGCTTCCTGTGAGTCACACAAGAGGCCCGACTTCCTCTCTCAGTCCCCCAGCCTTCTCCGGTTTAATCGGCGGCAGTTGAAGCCTCACCATGATTCTTGGAAACATCTATAGACGCAACTGCCCCACCCCCAGGGCCTGGGAATGGCAGTGGCAAGGGGCCAGGCAGGTGGGGGAGGAGGCAGAAAGGACCAGAGGTCTGGAAACCGCTTGCTGCCCCGGAGCTGAATCCCTGTTCCGTGTAGTCACAATACCTCACACAGGTGGCCGGTGTCCTGGCCATCATGCAGCCACACAAAACACAGGACTCTTGGTGAAAGAGTCTGCCCGGGAGACCCGTCCGTGGTGGCCACAGCACAGGGCAGGCAAGCAGATCTGCTTCCCAGAGCAACTCTATGGGACACAGTGAGGGCACACATGGGAAACTGCGTGGCTCGCGGGGCTCCTGCCTTTCTCTAAGAGCCTTCTGGGAAACCCCTGCACAACCACTGCAATCCAAGCAATGAGCGATTTTAGTATAATAACATCTGACACAATCTTTCAGACACTTAACATTAATTTTTTTCTTTTTTTTATCTGAAATGCAAATGTAACTAGGTGTTCTGCGTTTTACTAGCTAAACCTGGCAGCCCCACCTGGGAGGGATTTGAACTCAACTGACCCCTCCACGGGCGTGTGTGATCAACCACCACGTTGTATAGGAAACGGCTGGAGACCAGCACCGCCCCATCTTTCAGCAGAGAGACCCCGGACTCGGCGCTTCCCTCCGTGGGGCAGAATTGCCATCTCTGCTCAGTAGTGCACACTTGGAACTGACCGCTGGCTCACCCCTCCACGTTCTCACCCCCTCCAGCACAGCACAGAGCCCGGCCGGCCACCCTGGCCTTGGTGTTTTATGTAACTAGGGAGAACCTGGATCCCACAGGCCCAGTGAGCTTGATGCCTGCCCTCACCCTGTGTGTCTGTCCTGTCAATAGGACTGACCACGCACCTCAGACCGCTTGCCTTGGCTTCCGCCTGCACCTGAGGCCTGAACTCTGTTTAGCAGTGACTTTGACATCCTCCCGGACCTCACCATTTCCTTCTTCTCAAGGGTCCCCTTCAGACCGTGCCAAGGGCGTGTCCCCAAGCCAAGCACATGACCTAGACCCACAAGCTGACTCCAAGCTGTGCCATCTTCTAGAAAAGGGGTCAGCATGCATTGCCTGCAGGGGCCAGGGAGGGTGTGCTCTTGGCTTTGATGCTGATGCATCTTGGCGGCCTGGCCCTGGGCATGGTGGTACCAGCTTTCTTCTCCTCCTGCCAGCACTAAGGTCCCAGCATGGCCTGAGGGTGCACTTGCTCAGGGAAGCCACCTTCTGCCTCTGTCCCCACACTGACTGAGACCCATTGCTCTCCTCCACAGATGCTGCCCTGGTTAAGATTCTGTTTCTGGGCTCGGACCGAATCCATCTCCCCTTGGCCTTCTCCTGAGCAACCTTTGCCTGCCATCGCTGCTGAGGTGGACTTTGCATGTTAAGTCAACGAGATGACCTGCTGCTCCCAGGAATAGGTCTGCCTCATAATAGCTGTAGATTTAGAGAAAACCCACCCCTCTCAAATAATTTTTAAAACCCTAAGCTAGGCACAGTGGCTCATGACTGTAATACCAGTACTTTGGGAGGCTGAGGTGGGACGATTGCTTGAGGTCAGGAGTTTGGGACCAGCCTGGGCACCGGAGCAAGGCCCCATTCCTATAATAAAAATTAAAAATAATTAGCTGGGCATGGCAGCATATGCCTGGAGTCCCAGTTACTTGGGAGGCTGAAGACAGAGGATCACTTGAGCCCAGGAATTCAAGGCTACAGTGAGCTAGGATCGTACCACTGCACAAAGAAAAATCAACATTATGAATTGCATTGATCCTGTTATTAAAAGCAATTGTATGCCCTTAGAATGACATGGACATGCACATGGACATGTCCTTGTTGTGACATGGAACTGCACAGCAGGGTTCATGCGCACGGAATCCCTGTGTGAAGACATCTGCTATTCCCAGGGGAATACCAGGACTTTGAGACCTCACCATGAACTTCAAAAATAAAATTTTAAATTAGAAAAAGACAATGGTTTTGAAAAGAAAACACTCAAACCTTTAAAAATAACGCCGCCTGGCCCAGGCTGCCCAGTCTGTGTGGCCATAGGGCACCCACAACCTCACATGAGGCAGAATTTCTCCTGACAGCTGGGACTGGTGGACATTCTGTGTTTTAACAGAGTCACTGTTTGTTTTGGAGAGCTCCTTCTTTATTTAAAAGATGCGTTTTCTGTTTATTTTCTTTCATCCCAGCAGATTTTCAATAACCATCCTATCTCTACGTCAACCCTTTGTCCCTGCTCAGGAAGAATATTCCTTGAACCATCCGAACGGCTCAACCCAATTGTGATGACTTTGGAAAGGACCTAAGCCCATCAGCCCTTTGCATGCCTGCACTTGGGGCCTGGACGACAGCCGAGAGCTCTGAAGGGCCCACAAGTGCCTACGAGTGGAGGTGAACCGCACTCCACTTGTGACCAGTGGTCCAGCCTGGTAACTGTATTCGGATAACTGCTGTCCAATAGACCGTACCAGCTGATACATTTGTATAAACCTGCAAAACCATCACCACCACCAAGATGACAATCACATCCGTAAACCCCAGGGTTTCTGCACGCCCACGGCAATCCTCCCTGCCCACCTGTCTCTACCCCGCCCCATGCAACCTCCCATCTGCCTGTTTGCACTTTCTAGAATTTTATATAAATGGACCCATGCATTACATACTCCTTCTTGTCTGGCTATTTTATTTCATTTTGAGACAGGATCTCACTATGTTGCCCAGGCTGGTCTCGAACTCCTAGCTTCAAGCAATCCCCCAGCCTCGACCTCTGAAAGTGCTGGGATTATAGGTATGAGCCACCCTTGTCCAGCCTCTTGTCTGATTGCTTTCATTCGGCCAGATTATTTTCATATTCTCCCATGTTGAGGGTTCACCGCTAATTCATTCCTTGTTATTGACAAGTAAAATTCCAGCGTGATAACTGTTTAATGACCCCTTGTTTACCCATTCAACTGGTGGGCATTTGGGTTGTTTTCAGTTTGGAGTTTCTAAAAACAAAGCTCCTGTGAACATCCATAAATAGGTCTTGTGTGGTTAAGTGCTTTCATTTGCCTTAGTCAACACCCAGGAATAGACTGACCTGGCCGTGCGTTAGGTGTCTGACTTTTTAAGGCAGCTGACCTGCCGGCCAAGTGTTTCATGATTAGTTCCCGCCCTCTGGGCAGGTGTGCGCCCGTTCCTATGTCCTCATAACCCTGGAGACGGTCAGTCTGCTACATTCTAGCCGTTCTAACACATGTGTAGTGGTGTTTCATGATCTAATTTGCAGTGCCCTGAAGACGAATAACGTGGAGAACCTCTTTGTGTGCTTACTAGACATCTGGTGAAATGTCTGCTCAAATATCAAAATATTCAACTGGTTTCTGTTCTCTTATACTAAGTTTAGAGAATTCTTTACATATTCTGGATCCAAATTATACTATATCATTTGCAAATATTTTCTCCCCGTCCGTAGCTTGTCTTCCTGTCCTCAAGGCTTTTCACAAAGAAATTTTTTTTTTTAATTTCTGATGGGATACAATGTTTAAATTTTCTCCTTAATGAATGTTGCTTTTGGTGTCTTGGAGAACTTTGCCTGGCTTTAGATCTTGGAGAGTTTCTCTTTTGTTTCTCCTTTAAGTGCGATAGTGACACGCTTCCCATTTAAACCCGCAATTCATTTTCAAATAATTACCGCGGGAGCCATGAGACCAAGCGCGGGTGTTTTGGGTTTGCTGAGGGACACCCGGCGGCTCTGCTGGTTGAAGAGGCTGTCCCCGTTGGTCTGCTCATGCAGCGCTGTCAAAGGTCAGGGGAGTGAGGGGCGCCGGTGTGGGTCTCCCTGTGGCTTCTTTGATCTGTCTGTCCCTCACTGATGTCACACCGTCTTGATGACTGTAGACCCGTGATGTGTCTTGAAATGCACCAGGGTGATTCCCACCACCTACGTTTCTTTCTGAGCACTGTCTGAACCATTCTAGTTATTTCATCTTTTCATATAAGCTGTTGCGTAATTTTGTCCGTATTTACTGTGTATCTTGCAGGGATTTTGACAGGAGTTGTGTTAAATCTGTGCGTCACTTTAGGCCTGACTGTGTGTTTTCCAGTCCCCTGACTTAAACCTTTGGTTTCTTTCATCAGGGCTGAGCAGCGGTCAGCATAACTTCTTGCACAGGCTTTGTTTGATTTCCACCTGAGCGTTTCATCCTTTTGAGCAATTGCAGTTGATATTGTTTTTCATTCTGATTTCCACACGTTCACTGCTGGTCTATGGAAATCACATTGTCTTTCCCGTGTGCAGCCTGTATCTGTGGACTTGTGAACGTGCCTGCCAGGCCTAGGAAGTTCTCGTAGCCTCCTTGGCATTTTCTATGTTGACATTCGTGTCATCAGCAAACAAGGACGATTTTATTTCTTCTGTCCCAACATACGCACCTATCGCTTCCTTTTCCTGCCCGAATGTCCTGGCTAGAACTTGCGGCCGTGTTGACCCAGGGTGGTGTTGGATACGGCTGACCTCCTTGCCCTGTTCCCAGTGTTCTCGGGGCAAAACCCTCGGCCTGTCACCACGATGTGGCATACAGCCTGGCAGCCTTCGTAGGCGCTTCAAGCCGGAGACGCTTCCCTCTAGTCCTGTTTTTCGAGCACTTTTATCATGACGGGGTGTTAACTGCATCAAATGCTCTTTCTGTGTGATTTCGATATGATCGCATGGTCTTTCTTCTTTACTGGTTAATGTAGCCGGTCACATGGACTGATTTTCAAACGTTGAAGGAGCTTTGCATCCCTGGCACAACCCCCCCCCATTCTGACGTTTACTCCTTTTCCTAGACTGAATTCCGTCGCTGACATGTCGCAAAGGGCTTTCGCATTTGTATTCATGAGAGATTTGGGTGGGCAGCTTCTTCTTTTGCACTATCTCTGTCTGGTTTTGACATCAGGGTAACACAAGCTTCAGAAAATGAATGAGGAAGTGGCCCCCCTTTCTATTTTTCTAGAAGAGATGGTCTGGAATTGGTATCATTTCTTTTTCAAATGTTTGGTAGAATTCTTTCATGGAATCATCATCGGTGTATGGAGATTTCTTTGGGGGGAGATTTTATTTTGATTACTAATCCGAGTTCCTTAGGACTTACAGAGCTATTAAATTACCATTTTATGTTGGACAGTTGTGACAGTTTGTGTTTTTTGAGGAACTGGTCTATTTCTTTCTTTTTTGAGTCAGAGTCTTACTCTGTCACCCAGGCCGGAGTGCAGGGGCATGATCATGGCCACCACAGCCTCGACATGCTGGGCTCAGGCAATCCTTCCAATTCTTCCTCCTCAGCCTTCCAAGTAGCTGGAACTACAGGCACATGCCACCACGCCTGTCTAGGTTTTTGATTTATGGTAGAGACAAGGTCTCACCATGTTACTCAGGCTGGTCTTAAACCCCTGAACTCAGGCAATTCTCTTACCTCTACCTCCCAAAGTGCTGGGATGACAGGTGTGAGCCACCACGCCCGGCTGAGGACTTGGTCCATTTCACTCACGCTGTTGAACCTGGATATGTGGAGCTGTTCATAACATCTTCTTACTGTCCTTTTAAGTCTGGGAGGTTTATACAAGCATCCCCAATGTCACCCTGGTATTGCTCATTTGTGTTGTCTCTATTTTTTTTTTTTTTTTACTGTCAGTCCGGCTAGAAGTTCCTCTGCTGTCTTGATCTTCCCCAGGAGCACACTCTTTGTTCCCTGACTTTCTCTGCTGTGCTTGTTTTCAGCGTCATGATTGACATGCTTATCTGCATTATTTCCTTCCTTCTGTTAGCAGCTGGCTAGTGTTTGCTCTTTCTCTGAGACGAAGGAGGTTACTAGCTTGAGAATATTCCTCCTCTCCAGTGCGTGCCTTCGGGGCTCCACATCGCCCTCTGAGTGTGGTTTCAGCGGGGTTCCATGAGTTGGACACTTGGTATTTTCATTTTTGTTCAGGTCAGTGCACAGTTTTTAAGAGTTCTCTCGCGCTTTTCTTTGCGACCCTCTTTCTAAATCATAAGCATTCCCTGGAAATGTGTCACTTCGTTTCCTTGAGTTTGGCGAGAGTTTCTGTGACTTTCCAGCATCAATTTCCAGTTTAACTCCATTTTGGTTAGAGAACACACGCGGTGTAATCTCAGTTCTTTGACATCGGGTGAGTTTTGCTTTGCTTAGGAATCAGGGTAGGCTTCACCTTGCCGTGCTTCCGTGAACACTTGGAAACAGCGAGAGTTCTGCTGCTGTCGGGACGCGTGCTCTGTCCTGCTGGCTGAGGACGTCGGGTCCTCCTACAGCCTTGCCAGGCTTTGGCCTAGGTGTCCCGCTGATTGTTGAGAGAGGGACGTGACAGTGTTCACCGAAACAGCGGACTTGTTTATTTCTCCTTTCTGTTCTATCAGTTTTGCTTTGTACATTTTGTGGCTCTCGTTCGGTGCACACATGTGAAGGACGGCTGTGCTTCCGGTGGTTTGAATCTTTCCTCATGATATCATGTCCTTCTCCGTCTCTGGTCATTCTCTTTCCTCTAAGGTCAGCTTTATCTGGTATTAATATACTCACTTCTTTTTTGCTTGAAGTTTGCACGATAGGCCTTTTCGATTCTTTTGTTTTTAGCTCGCCTACCTCATTAGATTTAAGGAACGAGTTTCTTAGAGATGGCATATTATTGGGTCATCTTTTTTAACCCTGTCAATTTCTGCCTTTTAACTTGTCTACTTAGACCGGCTACAGACGTGTCATGTAATTATGGGTACGTGAGGATTTAAGTCTGCTCTTGCCCTTCTTGTTTCCTGTTTTCCTTTTTCTGCCTCGCTGTGGTTACTTCCACATGTTTTAGAATTCCACTTTTATCCATATGGGGTGTTTTCAGGGCACCTCTTTGTAGAGCATGTTCAGTGGCTGCTCTAAGTATCACCGCGTGCAGATGTCACACTGGGCCAGTTTTGGAGGCACAGCAACCCACCCCTCTTTATTCCCCTGAACCATCTGCCCTTGTGATGTCATTGTTTAAGTATTTCCTCTGCACACACTTAGAACCACGCCAAATAATGTTGCAATTTCTGCTTCGATCATCAGACATATTTTTAAAACCCAAGAGGAGAAAGTCTATTACACATGCAGTGAAAGTTCATATTTTGGCTTGCAGTATTTAGTCTTCCTTCCGGGTGTTCCAAGATTCCTTCTTTTATTTTTATTTTTATTTTTTCTGTTTGGAGAGCTCCCTGTAGCCATTTTTAGGGCAGCTTTGCTGGCAACAATTCTCTGGTTTCCCGTTTCCTAAAATGTCTTCATCCCTCTTTATTCCTGAAGGATGTTTTTGCTGAATAGGACTCTGCTTGACAATTCATCCTCTTCTTCCCCTCCTCCTCCCCTTCCTCCCCCGCTTCCTCCCACCTGGAAATGTTCTGCCCCCATCCTGCCCCATGAGAACCCCCCTGCCCCCGCCGTCTGTGCTATCCCGCCCCCCTCGGGGGAGTTGTCCTCTCGGTCTCACTGCTTTCCAGATTCCCTGTTTTTCGTCTGCAGAAGTTTGACTATGGAGTATCTTGGTGTGGATTTACTTGGGTTTGTCTCACTGGGGGATTTACTCAGCTTCTTGAAAAAGATTTCCATCTTCTGCCAAATGTGAGAAACGTTCAGCCCTTTTTCCTTCTGGGGTTTTTTCCACCCGGCTTCTTTCTCTCCCTCTGGGGTTCTGATGACACCAACATTCCATCCTTGCAAGTCTCCCTGGTCCCGGGCTCTGTTCAACCCCTAAGCCCCCCATCTCTCTCTGCCGAGGCTGGGTAAATCCTACTGTCCCACCTTCCCGTTCACGGGGGTCTCCTCTGGCCTCTTCATTCTGCCGTTCAGCCCCCACTCCCCCGGGTTTTTACATCAGTGATTGTACTTTTCGGTTCTAGAATTTCCATCTGGTAATTTATGCCTTCTGTTTCTGTGCTGGAACTTGCTTTCACTTGGCTGAGACTATCTACTTTTACATTTTTTCTAGCCTGTCACTAATTGCTTTTTGAAGCATTTTCCTGATGACTGCCATCAAATCACAGTCGGGTAATTCTAACATCTCTGGCGTCCCTTGTTTTTCATTCAGTTCGAGGTCTTCCTGGCTCCTGGTATGATGAGTGATCTTTAAAAATGGAAACCTGAACGTTCTGGGTGTGATGCCACGGGCCTCCGGGTTTGATCTGAACCTCTGTTTGAGCTGATTTCCTCCGACATGGCTCCAAGAGGGGGACGGAATCACTGCCCGTCACTGCCATGTGGGAACAGACGTGCATGTTCCATGCATCACTTCTGCTGGCACGCAAGGGCGTCCCTGGTGACTGCTGCCTGGGGCAGGTGTAGGGCTCCCCTGTGGCCTCCACCGACCCCTCCCGAGCTGGGAGGAGCAGGAGCAGGATTACCTCGTCGCTGCTTCCCCAGAGGCCCCCACCAACACCGCAGGAGAACGGTCACACTGCGGCCGGGGTGGAGGCCCTGCGGAGCCACCAGTCTCCTCTGACACCGCAGGAGAGTGGCTTGGGGCTGGTTGGCGTGGCCCCGTGGGCGCCAAGCTCCAAGCATGCGGCCTGGTTGCTGGGTGCCGTCCAGGGCCACCGAGGCAGGGGTGTGAGCCTGATCCTGAGGGCGAGCTCGCAGGTGTGCTCCCGTGGGGCCCTCGGCGTCCCTCAGGACTGGCAGCCCCAGGAGGGACAGCCTCTGTCCAGCGAGAGAGGTTTCCGAGACGTCAAGACACCCTACGCACAGAAAACCAGAAATGTTCATAGCACGGCACTTTGTCTCTCTACCAGAACATAAGTCCCGTAAGAGCCTAGACTGGCCCGTGAGATATGTATACATTGGGTGCTTAATAAATGCACGTCTCGTGAATGAATGAGCATATAAATGCCTGAATTTCCAGTCCCCTCCCACCCTGTGACCCTGGACCACTACTGTTTTCAGACCCATCGTTTCAGTTTCCTTAACAGAGAAAGGAGGGAGGGTGAGAATTAATGGTTTTATTTGAAGGTGGAGTTTTTAATGGCCTTGTAAGGAAGATGCCAAACTTAAAAACATCCGCTGAAATCCATGAATTTCTTTCCATTCTGACTGACTCACTGGATGAGAACAGCAAGTTCACACGCAGGGGACACTCCGGCAAGGAGAGTGTTGGGCAGGGAGGGGACAGTCCATGGCGGAGCTAAAGGGGTTGCCCTCCCGCCTCATTCTTTGAGACATTTTTCCTTTTCTGGCTTCAAGCGGGGCGTACACTCAGAAGAATGCCCACGTGACCGCCGAGGACGTGCTGCCAAGTCAACACCCCATCAGCGCCACTATCAGGAAGCGGGACGCCACCAACACCCTGAGCCCCCAGGCTTTCGGGGACCCTGTGGAGACGCGTCACCGCAGACTAGCCCGATGGTCCTGGGCTGGACACTCATGGCACTGGACGACACGGGTTCTTCTTCTGTTCCATGTGACACTGCTGGGACCTGCCAATGCCTTGGAGGCTGTGGCTGGTTCATCTTCATGCGGGCAGCATTCGAAGTGGTGAGAGAGCCACAGCCCGCTTACCCGTCCTGTCCAGGATGGAACCTGCTGCTGACCTCTGGGCTGCTGTGAAGGCCATTGTCATCAGTCTCTGGTGGACACAGGACTCATCTCTGCCAGGCACATGCTAGAAGCAGACGTGGTGGGTTTGGGACAGATGGCACTTGGGTTCAGTGGCCACGTGACATTTCCCCACATGATGGTTTGGCCTGAGTTCCCACCCGCTCCGCACAGGAACCCCTGCTGCCCTGCGTCCCTCCCACCACACAGTGTGGCTGCTGCTTAGACTCTCAGCCCCTCAGGCGATGCCTCTCAGCCCCTTGGCGATGCCTCCACACGAGTGCACGTCCTGGGGACTGGTGGCGTCGGGCCCCCTGCATGCGTTTGCCGGCCACTCTCCTTCTGTGGGGGCCTGCTCAGGTCCCTAATGCAAATATTTCCCATTGGGCTGTCTGTGCTCTCTTTTCTGGGGGTTCTTGAGATATTCTTCTTCCTCTTCTTTTTCTTCTTCTTGTTGAGTTGGAGTCTCACTCTGTGGCCCAGGCTGGAGTTCAATGGCACACTCAGGACTACCACAGCCTCCACCTGCTGGGCTCAGGCAAGCCTTTCACCCCAGCCAGCCAAGTGGCTGGACTCACAGGTGTGCACCACCACACCTGGCTAAAATTTTAATTTATTATAGCAGCTAGGTCTCGCCAGGTTGCCCAGGCTGGTGTTGAACCCTGGGCTCAGGCAATCCTCTCACCTCCGCCTCCCAAAGAGTGCCCCATGCCAGCTCGTTTATTTTTCTGAGCATGAGTCCCTTCCTCAGCTGCATGTGCCGCGAATGTCCTTTGTCACTCCAACACAGCCTTTCTCTAGCCTTCGTAGTGGCACCTTTTGATAAACCAAGGCTTTCTACTTTTCCAGGAATCCATTTGGAGACACTCTCCTCCCTGATCACTGCTGTGTGCCCATTACCAGTGTTTGCCAACCCCCACACCCGCAGACGCCAGGCATCTTCGCCTCTAACCCCCAGACCACGTTGAGTCGATGTCTGTCCTCTTGCAACGGCATGAGGCAGGGTGGGGTCCTGCTGCACAGGCAGGATTTGGCCAGCACTGTCTGAGGATAGGCCTATCCTTTCCTTTCCCCACCACCCTAGGAGCCACACTTGGCACACACTGGGTGCTCATGCATTTCTGGGCCTCTTATGTCCCGCTGGGGCTTTGCCTGGACTGGCCACCCCGTCCTCACGATGGCCGCTGTGCAGCAACCTTGCCCTCCGGGGTGGTCTCAGCAGCCGTGGCTCTCCACGTCGCCACTACTCAGTGCCAAAAGCGAGGCGTCTTCCTGTGTGTGTGCCCCTCCTGGACTACCAGCTCTGGCCTGATGTCACGACACCGCATCCACCCCTCATACCGCACAGACCCCTGCCACGCCAGTACTGCTTGGTACAGCTCTTCCCGTCTTCTCATCTCCACTCTGGTGGCGTGTCCCCGGTGCCCACACCCTGCGTCTCGACCAATGCCACCCAGTGTGGCCGCCTGCAGACGGTGGGCATGGCGTCCCCCTTGGGCCTGAATCTTGAGCTCTGCGGCACCACCCCTTCTAACCCTGATCCCCCTGGACAGCCTGCAGGGTCCGCACCGCCCGCTCAGGGACCCTGCTGTCCCCGCTCTGTCCTCTCCCAGCATCCGTGTCTTTGGAGAGCACAGCTGTGCTGCACATGAGAGGCCCCCGAGACCCTGGCAATAATGCAAGAGTGTCGAGTGTCAAGAGGGCCTGAGGTCCCCAAAACTCCCGGCTGGCTGAGGCATATCTCGTGGGCACCCAGAGAAGATTTTGGCCCCTGTGGCCTAACCCTGCTGTCCAGTCACTCTCCTGCCCCATTCCGCATCCCCAAGGGATCATGTGATGCAGCCTCTTCCTCCTGGCTGTCCTTGGCCCACCCTGGCCCGCTTCCCTTGGAGCCTGCTGTCCCCCAGGCCCCACTGAAGCCTGCCTGCCACTGCTGGTCCTGCTGCCCCATGACGTCCCGCCTGGCCCGCTTGTCCCCTGGCCCCGTCACAATAGCCGCAAGCCCCTCCGCTCCCTGAGGATGGCTCACCTGCAGGACCGGTGATCTCGGGCATGTCAGCTGTGGGCACCCGGCCTCTGTTTGCATCCACACACGCCTGGCAATAGCGCCAGCCCGTGGCCTCCACACTGCCTGACCTGATGCTCCCAGGCATGGCTCCACCCTGGCTGCTCCCGATGTCCACCTTCTCCGTGGACGCCTCCGTGTGGACGTGGCCTTAACTGGCTTCTCCATAAACACAGCCTGAGGTGGGTTGACGTGTTCATAGTCAACTGGAAGCGGCCAGTCCAAGGGGCAGCGTGTGGACAGGGGAAGCCGGGGAGGTGCCTGACACACACGTGACCCAGAGGTGTCATGTGACACAGTGTGGTGCCGGGGAGGTGCATGGCGCAAACATTGTTCCGTGATGTTGCTGTGATGTGAGGCTGCAAGGCTGCCCAGCTCGACTCGGAGCCATCCGAGTCCATGGGCTGCCCAACGTGGCGTCCCCATTCGTGGAACTCTGAAGAGCTCTGCAACCCTCACAGGGGTGCAGGTGTGTCCGCCTGGCTCCCTAAACCCCTGGCTCCCCCCTCCCCGGTGCTTCCCTGGACCCCAGACTCCATTTCTCAGCTGAGATGCCACACAGGAGGCCACGGTGGCATGGCACATGCTCAGGTCAGAGGTGAGAGCATGGCCGTTGCTGCTGGAGCTGGCCAGGAGAGAGGGTGAGGTTGTGTAGTGCCTGTGGCCCGAGGCCACGTCCCCAGACGACTCCGGGGACCACAACCGGATGGAGCCCACATCTGTCCCGACCCCATCGACTCTCTCCTCTCAGGGTCCTTCTTGTCTCAGAACATGCCCGTCTCCACTGCCGAACCCACTGAGGAAGCCGTCTACACAGCACAGGGACTGAGGTGGCCTGCGAGCTGGGCCCCTGGCACCCGCTCGGGTCCTTACCAAGTTTCTCCACTCGAGACCCCAGGGACGTGCTTCTCCCCAGGCGGGGCCCTGTCTCTTCGGGCTGTGACTCCCCCTGCTGAGAAAGACTCCTGGACCCCATTAGAGAGCCTCCTCCTGGCTGGGCATGACGGCTCACACCCATAATCCCAGCACTTTGGGAGGCCAGATGGGAGGATCGCTTGAGCCCAGGAGTTCAAGACCAGACCGGGCAACATAGTGAGACCGTGTCTCTACAAAAAAGCGCAAAATAAGCCGGGCATGGTGGTGCATGACTGCAGTCCCAGCTACTCAGGAGGCTGAGGCAGAATTGCCTGTGCCCAGGAGGTCGGTGCTGTGGCGAGCCAGGATCTCACCACTGCACTCCAGCCTGGGCAACAGAGTGAGACCCCGACTCAAAAAAAAGGGGTAACAGACAGAAAGCACCCTCCGAGTACTCCACACCCTTCTGAGTCCATCTGAGTGCTCTTAACCCTGTGACATCACCCTGTTCCACGCGTGACAGTGTCTGTGTCCCCACCATAGTGAGGCCACAGGTGGGCACGGGGTCTGTGGTCTGCCCCCACCCCACCCTGCGTCCCCCTCATCCAGCACAGTCCTGGGTGCACAGGAGGGACCCATGGAAGTTTGTTGAGTGAACGAGTGACAGAACGGGGCGGAGGTGAACTGAGGGTTGACTGTGTGGCCGGAAACATGCACTGGCCTGACCTCCATGCACTGGGCCTGCCCGCCTCTGCAGAGTCATTGAGAGCAGCAAAAGGGGTGCGCTCCAGGCTGCGACTGGGCTGTGCGGGAGTTCAAGGTGCGCCTAGGGGTCAGTCAACGGCCTGTCTCCTGCCGCCATTTTTAAATTAGGTCTTTAAGATTATCAGCTGCCGCAGGCGCACGTCCAGTCTTAAGGCGCGACGTGGGACTCCCTGCACTTGACCCGGCTCCCCAGGGCACACCAGGGTGCAGCATGGCGGCCAGGACGCGGCCACCGCGCCGAGGATCCCCGGTCCCTCCTCAGGACCCCCACTTCCCAGCCCCACAGCTGGAGCCCCACAGGCCCTGGGCTGTCCTCCAGAGCTGCCATCTTCCACTTTGGAAACCCCAGGCGCCTCTTAGGGCCGCCTTTCCAGGCTCTCAAGTCCACAGACCGCCGGCCACCAACAGCCCGGCCACCTCCTGGCTGCATCGTGCCTGTGGGAGGGACGTGCCGCCACCGCGCCTGCGGCCATGAAGGACATCTGGGCTGTGTCCAGCTTCGATCTATTTTGAGCCAAGCGGCTATCAACACCCGCGTGCGGGTTTCCGTGTGGACACAAGGGTTTCTTTTTCCGGGCGCGTGGCCAGAAGTTCCCCTGCCAGGCTGTTTGTTTTTCTAAGAAACCGCATATTGCTGCACGTTGACACCCACCGACCGCGCTTAGGGGCCGGTGTCCACAAGCACTGCCCACCCGGAACAGTAGGGGTGCAGCGTCTACAGCCCGATTTGTACCCGGTGAGTTCGGGGCATCATTCGCAGCCTTCTGTGTGTCCCCTTTAAAGAGAACACTCTGCTGCTGGTCTGGCTCAGGCAGGATCACGTCAGCCATACAAGCCACTGCCCTGGGTGAGACAGAGGCCTGGCACTGTCCTCCACGGTGACAAGGAGACCTGGGCCCTTCCTGGGCTTCCTGTCACTTTAAATAAAGTCAGAGAAGATGAACCAGCCTTTGAGGTTTGGGGGTTGTTTTTATTTTGTTTATTTTTATTATTTAGAGATAGAGTCTGGCTGGACTGGAGTGCACCCAGACTGGAGTACAGTGGCAAGATCCTAGCTCACTGTAGCCTCACATCCTAGACTCAAGCAGTCCTTCTGCCTCAGCCTCCCAAGTAACTGGAGCCGGGCTAATTCTTATATTTTGTTTATAGACAGAGTCTTGCTACGTTGCCCAGTCCCAAGCTCCTGGCCTCAAGTAATCCTCCCGCCTCGGCCACCCAAGGCATTGAGATTACAGGTGGGGGTTTGTGAAGAGTGTGCACAGGCCTCAGGCCGAGGCCACAGACCTCACACTTTGGCCTGTCAGGCGGGTAGAGGCGCCTTGGCCATGTTTTCCATGAGCCCCAAGTAGAGGGACCCCACAGACGGCGGAGACACAGCCGAGACGCGTGTTTGGAAGCGTGTCACCTTGCCCCTGCCAACCTGGGTGCAGGCTGCTCCTCGGGGGAAGCCGTGACCTAATGTGGTCTCATGTCTGGGACTGTGTGGTCCGGGGCCCCCACAAGGCAAGCTGCAGAAGCAGAGCCGGCGACAGCGCCGGGGCTGCCCCAGAGCCTCGCCTGGCCTCCGCCTCCTTGGGGCGGCACCCTCTGCCTCTGCTCTCCCGGCCGTGTCCCAGCCCAGGCCGC
The DNA here is from genome assembly GCF_000164805.1 of Carlito syrichta. Lineage (NCBI taxonomy): Eukaryota > Metazoa > Chordata > Mammalia > Primates > Tarsiidae > Carlito > Carlito syrichta. The sequence goes on along the minus strand of NW_007256220.1, from coordinate 23,052 downwards.
CTGGGTTCCAGCCCGTCACTCTCACACCTCGCACACGTGGACAGGGAGGGCACACAGGCGCTGTGCCGTGGTCTCCCGCGCATGAGCTCCGCCGAAACCCGCAGGGACCCTGTGAGGCAGGAATGCCTCAGCCACGGTTTCACCGGGAGGGGACTCGGCCCGGAGCCACCAGGGAGCTTGCCCAGGCCGCACGGTGGAATGTGGCACAGGTGAGACTCGAACCCAAGTCGTTGGGGTTGGACCCCACGCACTGCATCACACCTTGTGGTGACTTTCCACCCTCAGCTCATGCACCTTGAATCATGGCCTCCCTCAAGGCCCTGGTGTTTCCTGAAGGAGAAGGCCTTCAGTGGAAGAGATGGGACGTTCGGCCAGGGGCGGGGCCACTGGGCTGGCGCTGTCCCTCCATGCCCTTGCCATCACCCAGACAGGGTGTGTGGCCCGCACGGGGAGGAGCCCGCACAGCGGCCCTCACACATGGGTTGCCGCAAAGCCCCGCAACTGACACACAGGGACCAGGACCCGCCAGCACGGGGCATCACGTCGGCAGGGGCGGGCAGGCGGGCAGGCGTCAAAGCTCCGTGAGAGGTTCGGACCTGGAGGCATCGTGTGCCGGGTGCGCAGGGGTGGACTCAGGCCACAGGACCCCAGGTTGTAGGAGCCTAGCACCTGGCCCCTTGTGCCACGCCTAGTCGATGCTAACGGGTTAATGTGTCTTGTTTGTTTCCTTTTTTTTGGTCAGGATGTCAACTGTGGCAAGTGACAAGGTAAGAATAGAACCTTCCATCTGCTCACCCTGAGTCAGGGACGCCCCTGCTCTCCCTTCTTGGACACTGGCCCCACCCCAGTCCAGCTGCCAGAGCCATACACGGGCATGGCCTGCATGTCCCTTGCCCTGCTCTCTATGTGGGGACCAGCAGGTCCCGTCGATGCCGTCTCCAAGGCGCATCTAGCCCGTCCCATCTGGCCCCCAGCACGCCTGCCCCAGGCCCCACCGGGCCCAGACGCGCCTCCCCACACCCTCCCCTGCAGAGCGGGAGCACGTGGGCTTCTGAGGACGGCGGATCTTCCCATCCTGTGAAAGACCCTTGGGCTGGGTCTGGTGCCGTCTTTGGCTCTCATCCACCGTAGCCACAGAACAGGCCATGAGTCGCCTCCCCACGCCTCCGTGGCTGTCACCACCTCAAGAGATACTGACTCTGAAGGGGACCCCTTCCATGAGGTGGACGTGTCAGCCGCTCCCCGAAGTCTTGGCAGCGCCGGGCAAGTGGGCTCTCACCAACGGTGGCCCTCGTGGCTGGTGCCAGTGCTCTCTAAGGTACGCCCGGTGCGCGGCCATGTGGATGGGAGTGGGGAATGACATCCCACTGGGGCCCCAAAGATTCTGAGAGAAGAAGACCCAAGATGTCTAGAGAACACGTTGTGTGGGCTTGCGAGCCCCCTCCTGCCTCTCAAGGGTGAATGTCATTTCTGTCGTCTCACTTGCCAGGACTGTGAGCCTTGTGGAAGCTTGCTTCACACAGAGGGGTGATGTGTGCTTTAAGAGTCCGTTGACATGACCATGTCCTCCCCGCAAGACCCAGGACTGCCCACCCATCCCTTTAAAAGTCCGGGCACACGCCCATGTCCTCCCTGCTGGCCCAGGCCTACCCGCCCAGCGCTCCTCAGGGTCTCGCCCGTGTCTGCAGCTCCTCAGCCAATCCCCTCTAGTACTCAGGCACGAGCTCCCCGCCCTGCACCCCAGGCCTGTGCGCTTCAGTCTTCCAGCCTCCCTGCCAACGGGAAAAGTCCCAAGACACGGAAAGAAGGCATGAGGTGAGCGAGTCGGATCCCCGTGGACGGGAGCCCCAGATGCAGTCCAGTGGAGAGCTGCCATGGTGCAGATGGGTACGGCTCCGAGCCCCCCCTCCTTGGTTCAAGGGCGCCTGCTTGGTGCACAGAAGCCTCATCACAGCGTTACCCGCGACGTTCCACGTCCAGGGCTGGGCCGGCCCGTAAGCCACGCGGCAGCCCTGATGGACACCTTCAGAGTCGTGGAGGCAACCCGGTCGTGCCGGAAGCTTTAGAACTCAGGAGCGGGCCACTGAGGGGGAGGGAGGCCAGGAACCGCATGCTGAGGCCCGTCATCGCATGGCCGCGTCGCTGGAACGTCGCCGCGCTCGGTGTCACTCTGACAGAGAGCGGCAGGCCGGCCTGGACTGAGCCGGGAACCCCTTGATCCCTGGCGCGACCTGGCGACCCCTAAGCTCTTCCTCCTGATCGCAAAGCCAGGCTTGGACGTGCGCCGAGCGCTAATGCGTACACAGCCACGGGCTTTCCTCTTTGTCCCTCTGTGTTCTGCAAATGTCCTAACACTTTTTAAAAAACACTTTTGTTCTCGTCCAAAGTCTCCCTGGGAACCCGTAGAGGCAGCGCTGGGGCCACACCGCCCCCTCCCCCCAGACGCAGATAGGAGCCGCCCCTGTGCCCCAAATGGCTGCACCCACGCACCCCGTGGGCCGACCCGCCGGGTCTGCGGCCACAGGTGTGGGCTCTTGTCACAGCTTCTTTGGGCCGTAAACTAGCACTTAGGCACTTCCCTTTTCCAAACCCCAAATGACAAGTGTCTCTGCGGTGAGGTGATGGCCCACTCGCCATGGCCAGCGCGACGGACCCAGGAGGCTTATTTTTAGTTCGCTGTCTAGCGAAGTGTGAGGCTGGGCACCCAGAGGCCTCTGGAACCGCCAGCACGGAGCTGGAGAGGAAAGAACTGGTGACGCAGCGGGTGTCTCAGGAGGCTAAGGGGCGAGTCTTGGGGCCCTTCTGGAGGTCCAGGCCTCCGTCTTTGGGTGGGCTGGAAGGACCAGGCCGGTCACCCCTTTCGATGAGGGTTCATTTGATCAAGGACGTCACGAAGCAGAAACCTTGACTCTGGACACACATAAAGTCAGGCAGCCTTGGGACACGAGGTCCAGAGCTGAGCACAGCGGAGACATGGCTGCCCCTGCCACACCAGCCTCCAAGCACAAGGCCTCCCGGCGTGGACATGGGTCCCTGTGGTGCTCCTGGACCGGGCAAGGCATCGCCCCTTCTGCTGGGAGAGGCCTTTGTGTCACCAGGCAAGGGCCAGCCTTCTCCAGGAGGAAGAAGCGACCCGGGCATCCTGGCTGAGGGAGCGTCCTCTCGGCTCCGACCCGGTTTCTGGTTTCCTGTCCCCTGTGGAGCCAGACGCCCCAGCCTCTCATTGGATCCCCTGAGCTCCCCTGCAGCCTCGGCTGCCTGGGTGTGGCACAGCGTGTGTGTTTTCATATCTAATTTTGCATAAATTAGCCAAGCTGGGTTTCTTTGCTTGGAATACAACAGACCACCTACGACGAGGGTCCAAAGCTATTGCCCTGCATGGCAGACCTACCCTGATGCTGGACAGAGGGCCCCAGGTATATTCAGCTTAGGGGGAGACAGGCCCCAGACAGGAAGTGTGACACGCCGGAGGCGAGGGAGCCTCGGTGACCTCCTTCCTTCCCTTTTCCACGAACGTGTCTTACTATGTCCTCACCAGAGGCGGGCAGCTTCAGCCTCAGGGGAGGAGGCTGGCTCCAGAGAGGAGGAGTCAGAGTCCACGTGTCGCTGTGAGGCCCGGCTCTGTCCCTCACGGCTCCTGAGCTGGAAGCCAGACTCTGTCGTGACTTCTCAGAGACGGGCGGCCCCATGGCGGAGCCTTGGACGCCGAGACTCTCGCACTCAGCCCCCTGGGTTCTGTCAAAGAGGGTGCCGTGCCAGCCAGCTTCCCCCACGACACCTGACTCCCCAGCCCAGCCACACATGGGGACGGCAGCGACCTGGGATCCAGGGGATGGAGGTGACGGTCCACACAGAATGCCACTGCTCCCGGCATGACATGGTGCCGGGTCTGAATGCACCTGCGTTCCCCATTCCAGGCTGGTGACATCAGGAGGCGGGGCCCGCAGGAGGCTGTGAGGCCACAAGGGAGGTGCACTTGTCCATGGGCTTACTGCTCCATGCACGAGGCCCTGTGAGGCACCACCCGAGAGAATGGACACCGAGTCTGCCGACATCCTGATCTTGGACTCCCCAGTCTACAGAACTGTGGGAAACACGTTCAGCTGCTCACGCCTCCCGTCCGTGGGGGATGACCTGGACGCTCATCCAGGAAACAAAGCATTTTCCAAGGCATCTGATGCTTTCCTCGACAAGTGTCATCCCTCGGTGAGCAGGGAGGGCCAGCCTTGTCGGCCCCGTTTTGTGGGGCCAGTCGTGGCACTCTGGGTCTCGTGGTGTGGCTCCTGCCGGTGATAGGGATGGTCACAGGTGCTGGGCCACCAGACGTCCCTCCAAGAACCCCGAAGTGGCCACAACTGCCCATCCTAGATTACAGAAGCGGAGCCTCGCCCATGCCACGTGCCCGCCTCCCCATGCCACTTGTAGGGGCATGGTCGGATGTGAAGCCATGGCTGGACGCCAGAGTCACCACGAATGAGCCCAGCAAGCCTCTTGTAGATGTTTTTGAAGAAGCCAGCACTAGAGTGAGCGGACATGACCCTCAGGCCTGCTCTGTCCTCGTCTGGCTGCACGTGTAGCCCTTCTGGTCTGAGAGCGACGTCCCTCATCCACGGGGTAAAATGGCTCTTCAGCATGGTGAGAAGGCGAGGTCTCCACAGAGAAGGTGTCCACATCTGCCCTGTGGCCCAGAGGCCAGCAGAAGCACCTGGGGTGGCCCGGAAAGGCACTTGAGTTGACGCCACGCCTAACCCCTTCTTCAGTGGGCATCTGGGCCATCTCGGTCTTTACGGCATGGCAGCCGCCAGCTGGGAAAGAAAACCGCAGGCAGGCCACCAGCTCCTCAAGGCAGCGACAGGAGGTTGGGTAGGGAGGCCGATTATCGGCAACAAGATGGAAGGACTGCTGAGACTTTGTCCCTCCCTGTGAGGCCCGCCTGCGCGCCCTGCCCACACGAACGGCCGGGGCGGCCCCGCCTCCTCCAGCGCCCTCTTCCCTTGAAAACCTCTCGCCTTCAGATGCTCGCCAACCTCGAGACCCGCCCTCCAGGGCCACCTTCCCTGTGCCTCCCTCTGCTCTCCGCGGCTTGTGAGCGCACGTGGCCCTCCTGAATGGCCCTTCTGCCCCTCCCCCCATTGCCAGCGGCTCCCCTGGGGACCGGCGGCATCTGCAGCGCGTGCATTCCTTTTGCCTTTGAGGAAGGTCCCCACTCGTGTCCGCGGGGGGAGGTGGCGTGGCCTACAGCGTGGTCACAGCCTCCAATACGAGGATGCCGTCCAAGCAGACCCCCGGCGGGTGCTGAGCTACAGGGCTGGATCTGGAGATGCGCCATTTGCATTCATGGACTATTGCCTGAGGAAGCTGCATGTGAACCGCTGTGCCTGTACTGGACAGCAGTGCGTGCGTTGCCCAGCGTGTGGGACGCGTGTGGAATCCATGTGGATCAAGTGTGAGATGTATGTGGGATGTGTGGATCAAGTGTGGATTATGTGTGAAACGTGTTACCCACGGGGACCGTGTGTGGGATGTGTGTGCATCCTGTGTGGGATGCATCTGGGACACATGTGGATTGTGGGTGGGACACATGTGTCCCAGCTGCAGGCAGTGCCAGTATGTGTGCAGTGGGAGACCCGCACTGACCCTCCAGCCTAGGCCTGACTCGGGGTGCACACAGGCCTGGATCTGCTTCCCGGCCCCCATCCCTCACCTCTTGTCCTCTGGGCAGGTGCCAGAACTGGGGTGCAGGTGGTCGAAGATGTGGCGGGGAAGAACAGGGGTGCAGGCCAGGTGGGCACTGTCGGGCCCAGGGTCTCTGCGGCCCCCGGGACTCCCACTGCGGCCCTGGACGGAGAGGGCTGGTCCCCACTCCACAGACCTGCCCGGTCACTGGCGGGGCTGCCCTGCAGGGTGGGACTCTGGCAAAAGTGCCAGCAGGGGGGCTGCGAGCTGACTGCCTCCTGGCATCTGGGAGCGCGTCCCGCCCGCCAAGGTGCGGCGGCCCCACCAGGCAACACTCCCGCTGTGCCAGGGCTGAGTCGGTGTCGACTGTGGCTGAAGGCCATGAGCTGGGGGAGCTCCTCCTCTCTTTCCCCTCAGCTCCCAGGGAACCGCGACTCCAGCGGCCTCCTGGGTTGCTGTGTTAGGACAGGGTGGGACTGAGGTGCTGCTGGTGGGGAAATGCTTGGCGGCACTCTGAGGTCAGCCACATACCTGGCCTGGCTGTGTGCGGGGCCGGCCAGGGCACCCACACCAGCACGAGGGGGCTGGGCAGGAGAACCGTCAGCTGAGCCGTGGGCGCGAAGCCCACGGCCCCGTGGAGGAGACCGGGCGGAGGCCGCACGGGTCACCCAGTGACTCAGCTGCCACTGCAGCGGCGGAAACACAGGCCCATTTCTGGGGCCTAAACTTGGACTTAAGTGCAGCCTGAGGCTCCCAAACCACGTCTTCCGCCCGCGGCCGACTCCCACGGTCAGATGGAAGAGGAGGCAAAACTGGAAGAGGAAACAGCCACATGCCTGCCTGCCTGTGGGCTCCCGGCGGCTGGCAAGACCCTGCGCCTCTGAGACCATGGCAGCTCCACTTCGCCAGTGTGATTGCCCTTCCTCCACTCGTGGCCTCCCCCGCACGCCCGTGGGCCCACTGCCCCTCCAGCCCCCCACCACCCGTGACCTCCTCGGCGAGCAACCATTCCTTCAGGGATGGTAAGCCCGACTCCCGACTCTCGCCTGCTCCTACCAGTTTCCAAAACAGCCTCCGTCAGCCTCGTCTCCACCCAGAGGGCAGGAGGCCTAAGCGCCGTGGAGGCCAGCAGACTCTCAGCAGAGCCGCCTCCTCACCTTGGGAACTCTGCTCTCTGTCCCTCAGAACGCAGAGGGCAGCACTTGGAGGCCCAGGCCTTCTAGAATCTGTTCTCTTCCTTATCTCAACCTCCGAGGCAACGCAGAAGACACACCCTGCTGCTAAAATAAGACCCACGACCCCTGGGGAATGGTGCTGTGGAGACAGGCAGTGGGGCAGTCACCTGCAGAGCATGGGCCGGAAGGCTGGGCCTCAGGGATGCCTCAGGCCCAGGGACACCTAGGCCCCTGCCCGCAATACGCACGGCAGGCGTAGCCGATGTCTCAGGGGCTACTCACCCCCACCTTCCCATTCTGCACTAAGTGAGCGCCACCTACGAGTCACTCCCAGCAGCCTACGTGGCGTGGCGCCCATGTGCAGGGCCTGCCCTTCCCCAGAGGCAGTGGCACCACCAAGGGGCGTGGGCTTCCCATGCCCAGGGAGCCCTGATGCCCAAGCCGCCTCTCCCACACCCAGGAGCTCACCTCAGCTCCTCAGTGGACTCTTTCCCACAGCACCTGCCGGCAGCTGGCAGTCATGCTATCTAGAAGGCGATTCCTTATGTGTGAAAACACCTGTCATGGCATGAAGTCATGCCTGTGACTTTTTTTTTTTTTGAGTTGGAGTCTCATTCCGTCTTCCAGGCTGGAGGGCAGTGCCATGCTCACAACCACCCCAGTATCAGCTTGCTGTGCTCCAGTGATCCTTCTGCCTCAGCCTTCCAAGTAGCCAGAACGACAGGCACATGCTACCATGCCCGGCTCATTTTTAAAATTTATTGTAGAGGTGAGATTTTTCCAAGTTGCCCAGGCTGGTCTCGAACCCATGGGCTCAGGCAGTCCTCTCACCTCGGCCTCCCAAAGTGCTGGGATCACAGGCTAAGCCACTGAGCCCAGCCTATGCCTGTAATTTTCAAGAAAGTACCCACCACAGAGAAACAAGCAAGCTTCCCTGGGCCCAGCCTCTGAGGCGCAGTCGGGCATGGGTATGGCTGGCAGGGGCCGGAGGTGTCCCTGGGGTAGAGGCTTCTGAGCCAGCGCAGCCACCCCCATGGCAGGGGCACAGCCATTGCAGCCACCACCACGGCAGGGGTACAGCCAGCACAGCCAGCGCCACTGTAGGGGTGTCACCAGCAGGCACAGCCAGTCTCTGTACCATCCAGCTCTCCCCTTCTCCACTGTCAGAGACTCGGGGACCTGAGCAGCTTCTTGAAGTCCAGTGTGGCAAGGAAAAGACAGCTCTCATTGAGTCGAATTCCACACCCTATTTTGTTAATGCAGAAAATCTCAGAATCCTACATCTGGTGACTTTGAAGACCACGGGGGGGCGGGGTCCTCACCCTGGTCAACGCTGACATCGCCTCTGCGGGGGTTTCACGTACAGGATGAAGAGAAAATAGCCACATTGGCCCAAGGTGGAGTTTCTTCGGATGTGGCTTCAGAAGCAGATACCCAAGGCCCTCCCTGGGAAGAATGTGGCTCCATCTTATCCAGAGACAGGGTGGGGTGTGGAGGCTTTCACTGCATCCATTAAATCCACGTGGCACTCATGCAGAGGGTGCAGAAAGCTTCCTGCTGTGATTCTGTATTCATGCGTTAGTATCAATAATTAATATTAATACTATAGTGATATGAATCATATTAGCGTACATGCAGAGGAACTCCCTGGTTACTGTCAATCCATGGTGTATTGCTCAGCAGTGCTTTTTTTTCCTTTTCTTTTTTTTTTTTTTTTGGAGTCAGGGTCTTACTCTGTGTCCCCCAGGCTGGAGGATGGTGGCACAATCACGACCCACTGCAGCCTTGACCTTCTGAGTTCAGGGGATCCTCCCGCCTCAGCCTAAGTAGCTGGGATTACAGGTGCACACCACCACAACTGGCTAGTTTTTTTTTTTTTTTTTTGTAGAGTTGAGGTCTTGCTATGTTGCCCAGGTTGTTTTCAAACTCCGGGCTCAAGCATTCCGCCCGCCTCGACCTCCCAAGTGCTGGGATGACGGGTGTGAGCCACTTTGCCCCTCCACCTGGCCAGCAGTGCTAACTTAATGCTGACATATGCTAGGAGAGGTTTCGCTGTTCTCTTGGGGACTGCCCTGTCCTCTGAGACTTTGGACTGGACATTGCATCTGGCTTTTCATGTGGTGACCAACATGTGTCAGAAAGGTGGGCTGGAATCTACCATTCACACCTGGTCCAACTCCGGCACCAGGCCTGCCTCCTCCCTACGGATCTGAGCTGAGTGGTGGTGTGTCTGCACGACCCAGCTGTACCCACAGGGCACTCTCACACGCCTGGTCCTCTCCCATGGAAGCCGCAGCTCTAGGAACCAGCTGGCCACCGTCTTGCTCGGCAGCGCCTTCTCAAGGGGTTCACAAGCACATGCCCCTCATTCCCCACGGCCGGGCTTACCCAGTGAAGTGGAGTCACTTTTACCCCCAGCGGTGACTTTCCCCACATCTCCGACCTCAAAACGTGATGGAATTTTCCAGAGTTTTGTAGCAGCTGCCTTCACGTGAAGTCCAATGGGCCGTGCAAGCACAGGGCAGCTGGCCGCCGCACGGGCACCGGCGTCAGGGCTGTGCTGCTCCGAGAGCCTGCCCCCTCTGCCTCGGTGTACCCTCTGTTGTTAAAGCAACTGCTCGAAAGGTCATGCGTTTGTTTTCGTGGTTCTCAACGAGGCGGAGTCTCAGACTCACCTGTGGTGTCCAAGATGACACATTTATATGCATCTGTTTAAATTAAGTATGAAATAACACATTGATGTTCAAAACTGTGTTGTGTCATGCACGGGGCCTGCCCAGAGCACACAGGGCCTCCCTGGGTGAGTGGGCTGGGCGGGGCCACCATCCTCCAGGGAGGCAGGTGGCCCAGCGGAGGTCCGCGCCATGACACTGTGACTCCGCACCGTGCACCTTCCTGAAGATTCCTAAGACGTTCCAAGTAACCAGGAAGTCTCTCTCTCTCAAATCATCCTGCAGGCAAGCGGCCACTGTCTCGTCTTCTGTTGCTGACGAAGCCTCAGGAGTGAGATGCTCGTCCACCCGCACACAGGACGTCCACGCGCGTCCACTCCACGGCCAAAGCAGTGTGTTCAGAACCGCTAGTGTGTCTCTGTGATGCCACGCCTGAGCCACTGTAAACAGCCACCCTGAAGTAGGCCACACAAACAGCCGAAAGCCAAAAACCTTGGATTTAACTCAATATTCTAAAAAAAAAAAAAAAAATTATTACAGTGTACACACTCCATTCTTCTGTGGACAATGCCACCCCTCTGGCCAGGGTTTAGAAACAGCTGAGAGGACCCAAGGCCCCCAAAGCCCCCACAGCCACGGAGACCTGGCCCGACACACCACTGCCCTCCCAGCAGCAGGTAGGTGGGGCGAAGAGCCCCTGCCGGTCCCCAACCAGCCGAGCCTGGGAGCTGGAGCCCATCCAAACCACGTTTCTCTGTTTACTGTGGTTGCCATGGCGAGAGGGAAACAGAGGCCACAGAAGCAAGGGAAGGGCCCTGTCGGCAGGGCGAGCACAGCGCCCTCCCCCGCGGCCCTCCAGGGCTGTCTGTGTGTGGGCGCGACTCTCGGTTCCTCTCCCAGTTTCTCTTTCCCTTGCCTTCCGGAAGCCCACAGTGAGTCTGAGGGGCTTTCCGGGCCCCAGGGGAGCCAGCACGGGCCATGCGCTGGCTTCCCCCCCCCGCAGGGCCCTGGAACCGGGCTGGTGTCACCAGCTCCCACCTTCGGGATGAGGCAGCAGGGGAAATGCCCCAGGGGAACCTGCTCCCTCTGAGAAACCAGGCCTCCTACAGTGACCACACAGAAGGGCATCCTCACCACCGGGCTCGCTCTGTGCCCGTCGCCTCAGCCCGTGTCAGCTGCCGCGCTTTTCACTTCCCTTTCCATAAAGCTCCGAGTGCCAGGCCACTGCATCCGTCCCACCGAGGGCTCTGTAGTCGCTCAGCAACGGAGCTTGCGCGGGAGCCAGGAAGGCCGTCGCCTCCACGATGGCTTTCTCCCCCTCTGAAGGGAGGGGACCCCTGGGCTCCAGGAGCCAAGCTGGTGGCAGGAATGGCCTAGCCCGTGCGCGCGCTGTGTCTGTCCTGGACTTTCACAGAGCTGGTCCCCTCCGCCCTGCACCACAGGGAAGCCGCTCTCTCGCTCACGTACTCCTGCTGCACATCCTCGGCTGTCCGCCCCCACGACTTGCCCTCAGCTTCCAGCACCCCAGTCTGAAGGAGGGGCCAGGTCGGCTGGACGGGGTCCTGGCCTCCGAGAGTGACCCCGAGGCGCCTCTTCCCGGCAACCCTGGCTCCGCCTGCATGCTGCGGGTCCCATCCCAGAAGAAAGCCCCCATCTCCCAGCCGGCTGCAGCCCAGTGAGGCATGAACCGTCAATCACACAGATCAAGCAGCAAAGCCCGGCACCTGCCAGTCCCTGAGAACTCAGGGGTGAACAGTGGGAGTCCTCAACGCGGCGGGGCTGACGTCTGGATGTAAGAAAATCAGAGGAACGGCTGAGTGCGGTGGCAGGCGCCTGTAATCCCAGCTGCTTGGGAGGCTGAGGCGGGAGACCTGCTGAAATCGAGGGCTCTGGGACCAGCCTGGGCAACATAGTGAGACCCCAGCTCTATAGAAATAAAACGCAAGGAACCATGTGCCCTGCAGCTTTGGGGAGAAGCTTCCTCCTATCCCGGGCAGTTGGGGATGGGTCTGTCCCCAGCTCTAGGAGATGTCACCAGCAAGGTCAGAGGCTGTCCACAAGACGGCATGGCCCTCGCTCCACAGGCCACCCGAGCTGGCGAGCAGCTCAGCCTAGGGGTGATTTTAACCCACGCCCCTGACCCTCTTGGGATGATGCCCCCGCGCTTTAAAGGGAGGAGGTGTGGAGGGGCCAAGCACCCTCACCTGCTACATCACTGGGCGCATGCCCTGACCACAACATACGGGCTCCCAAGTAGACTGAGGATGACCTGAATGTCCACAGGCTCAGACCAGGGGCAATAAGGCCCTGGGTCCCCTCCAACCACAGCACCCTCTGACCGAGGCGAGAGCCAGGCGTGTCCTCACCTGCTGGACCAGCTCGCAGGAGACAGTGCTATGGTCAGGCCGCAGGCTGGGGGACTCTGGGGGCAACGCCGAGTGCCGCCATGGCAATAAGGCAACTGGTGGGGCCTCCTGGCCACCTGCTGCTGTCTGTGCACCGGGCGATCAAGGGAAGAAATGCCTGGACACAGATGAGGGCACACAGCCAAGTGGGGGTGCTGGGGTGAGGCTGGTTTGCCAGGGGGCCCCAGGATCTGCCAGGCACAGCCTCCGAGGTCCTGTGCGCCTCCAGCCCAAGACTTCCGGAAGCGAGGCTGTTCGCTGAGCACCCCAGCTGCACTGGGTCTCCACACAAGAGAGGCTACGTGCTGCCATTCCATTATTTACTTTAAAAAATTATTTTTATTTCATCTGTTTACAACCTTGCAGCTAAGAGCATAGTTGCTCCTTTTACATTTAAACAGGTCCATCAAGAAGCCCAGAGCAAGTAGGACTGCTGGGAGGCCGGGAGGTCACCCTTTAGTATGGGGCAGGAAGGCAGTGAGAGGACCGCAGGCCGCCGGCCTGCCTCCAGGCTCACGGCTGGAGCGCCTTCCGACGCATATTCACCATAGAAAGTTTCCCAAGCACCCTCAGCTCTGAGCCCCCCAGACTTTCCCATCACGGACCCTCCTGGAGCGGTGGGCAGCTGGGGGCAGCTCACAATGCTGCCGGGCTCCATCCTCTGTGGCCCGCACACCCATGGCCACGTCACCTTCCGGGAACCTGACGCGCATGATGGCTACCAGAGGCACATGGCAGCCTGGTCACTTGGGGCCCCGTTGCCTCCCTGCTTTCTGGCACAAGACATGGCCCGGCCCATTCGTGTCCTCCCTTCTCTGGGTCCTGCCCAGGCTCACTGCAGCAGGTGCAGGCAAAGGACTAACAGCCACGAGAAGACGAGCCTCAGGGAAGCAAGGGAGGGGGAAAGCAGGAAGGTGGACACAGGGAGGCGTCTCGGCAAGCAGCCTGCCCTGACAGGAGGTGGGGCCAGTGTCTCAGTCCCACCCACACGCCATCCCTTGCCATTCCCTCTCCGCCCGGTGCAGCACTACTCACCCCCATTCCACCGCAGGGGAGCCAGTGTCTCTGCGGCCTTTGCAACCTGGGCCCATGGTGGCCCCTCCTGGCACCTACTACCATGCATGGGGACTCCTTGGGTGCTGGTGGCACGGCCATGGCACCACCTGACACCAAGACTGTGGCATAGGTGACTGTCAAGGCCGCGTAGACCCTGAGGCCAGGCAGATGGCCCTGCCCTGGGAACAGGGGCCACATAGACCCGGGCAGAGCACGAGCTGGTCTGGCCCACCGACTCTCTGCCTCTGAGACTGGATGGTCTCCTGTCCCCTTGCAGCATATGGGTCCTGCGAGGATACCCCATCCATAGGTCCTTCCCCTAGGGGAGTGTAGGTCGAGTCCTGCTGATGACGGCCACGGCACTGCCCTCGAGGGACATGGAGAGGCTGAGCACAAGATGCCAAGGCCCCGCTACCATGCTAGGCAGGGTCCACACGCATCATCCCAGCTGCTGCCGTCCCCTTGGCTCTGCAGCTCCCAGTTCTGTGGAATTCCTACCAGCATCCGGGTGAGAAGGTTCCACCCCAGGCCGAAACCTCCATCCACAGGACCCACGGTGGGACAGGGTGCCACACATGTGAGCCTGTGTGCCAATGGGAAGGTCCGTCCAATCGCCACTCCAGCTTCTGGAGTTGTGCACGCCGGCACCACGCGTCGGTTCCGGTTCAGCATAGCACCACCCAGTGTGGCCGCTTGCTGGGCCCCTGGCTGAGACGTCACCAGCTCATCCCCCACTTTAATCAGGCCAGGTTGTTCCTGGTGATGAGCCCATGGATGACTATCACGGCTGGTGGTTTTGGGACAGTGTGTCGTGCATGGCCTGTAGCAAAACGTGCTCCTTAGTCTGTGACAACGTAACGCAGGGATCACGTTCACAGAGCAGGCATCCTGTCCCCAGATGGTGGAGCACGGAAGGAAGACATGTGTGATGCATTGGGCCCAAACCAAAGAAGTGGTAGTGGCAGCTCATCACCCAGAGACAGCAATCTGATAAAGGGGGGACAGGCTGGTGGTGTCTCTACCAAGGGTTCACTCACAGACGCCCGGCAGGGCTGGGCAGGGGTGGCGTGGTCTGCTGTTGTCTTCCTTCCAGTGCTAGCTGGCAAAGCCAGCTGATCTCGTCCACCAAGGAGTCCGTGTTCTGTTTCGGGGCCACGTCTGCAGGGGCTGTAATGCGGCATCATCCACTTCTGGCTAGAATCAGCATGACGTTAACGCTCCCAGAGTCAGGGCCACGTCTACCTTCCTCCAGGTGGTTCCACAGGCGCAGGTTTCACGCTGTGTGCGGTACCAGGGGCATTCAGGCAGACAAGCGGCAGCAGAGAGCCCCAGGGTTCCTAATGAGGCCTCGCCGTGCTGGTGAGCCCCAGCAGGGGCCCCATGCCTGACCACGGGCCATCAAAGGCCTGCCCTTAGCCACAGATGCTCACTGTGACCTGAGTGTCATAGAACCAATGTGACTCAGGCTGGGTGGACCGCAGCAATCCACCACGTGATGAAAATGACATGGTTGGGACGTGGCCTGGGCAACCACAGAGTCATAAGCAAATGGCATGAACAGGCGGCCCGGACTCCCATGGTGCCTGCTTCCTCAGCCCAGGGTGTCTCTCACCAGAGGGACAGCGGGAAGGCCTATGCGGTCCTTGTGGCACCAAGAACTGCTCTGACCCCCCTGTTGCCAGGGACAGACAAGAAAACAGGGCACCATATCCCGCGTGACAGAGACACCACAGTGGCATTGCAGCTGCCACAGCTGTCACTCCCGGTTATATCTCCTGTGGTCCTTCTGCCACCACCCTCTGTGATGTGACTGGCTTTTGCAAGGGCTGGAAAGGTGAACGGAATACGGAGTGATGGGAGCCACTACCCCTGCATCCTTCGGGTCCTCGGAGGTGGCAGTAATGTCTGTAATCCCTCTGAGAACGAAGTATGAATACTGTACCTGATTTACTACCTTGGCCAGGACAAAGGGCGTTTCCACCACCGTTCCTATCCAAAAGACCCCTACCCTACCAGTCAGGGAACCAGCACGAGGGGTCTGTTGTCAGCTAAGCGACTCATCCCATCACCAAGAGCGAGAGACATAAGCAAGGGTGGGCCCACAGACTCCCCTTGCAGCCACCTGGGTGGAAGACAGCAGACTTCTGGGGGGATCAACTATGAGGTCATGCTGGTGTTTCCAGTGAGACGTCAGGTGGAGTCTTAACTCACTTGGGCATCTCTCGTCTTTTGTGCTGAAAACCTGGGTCCACAGCGACATTAGCACAACACACAGGTGCCGACCGACCCACACTTCAGACTGCTCACCCTGTCTGGGGGGTCTCCACAGTGGATCGGACGGC
Organism: Carlito syrichta; assembly: GCF_000164805.1. NCBI lineage: Eukaryota > Metazoa > Chordata > Mammalia > Primates > Tarsiidae > Carlito > Carlito syrichta. Next base: position 7,726 of record NW_007256220.1, on the reverse strand, counting down.
CGTGCCCTGCCGAACTTGGGCTGCGGGACTTCCTTTGGCCAGTATAGTGAGAGGCATAAGAGGGACACTAGCCATCCGTGGAAGACGGTTGAAGAGCCTGGGTGTCTTTTCCTTCTGCTTCCACGCCTGGTGTGGCCTTCCCGATGGATGCTCTTCCCCACTCGGGTCACGGAGGGAGGACACACGGATCACAGCTGCAGCCAACACACAACTAACAGCGCGGGACAGAAGGGCCTTCCGCCGCGGAGGGCACTGTGATTCGGGTTTGTTAGGACAACATGACACAAAGCCATCTACCCTGGCGGGCCTTAGGGACCCATCGCCCCGTCCACTTTACGGACCCGCTGACTGCAGTTTGTGATTCCTGCGTGGTTCCTAGTCCCTGGGATGTGTGGTCCACAGGCAGGTGCTGTCAAGACGCTGTTTTGCAGAGTCATTTGCAACAACTCTCCGAGAGTGGCTGAATCACCACCATTTTCCCATCTTCCAACTTCTATGAACGTCATTTCCATCTTTATTTAGTTTTATGTTTGATGTGAAACTTCCACATGTTCCAAAGTCAAAACAGACAGCACATGAGGCTGCAGCTGGGCCCGGGGCCCACCCACGCCTCCCTCTCCTCGGGGGGCTCCACTGCTACTGGTTTGGGTTTCTCCTTCCATTCATGCCTTTGGTAATACAAGAACATGTATGTGTTTATTCACACACCCGTTTTCTTAACAGAAGAGAGCACACGAGACACACGCTTCTGCCTGCCTTCCTCAGCTAGCAACGCCTCCTGGAGTCTTTGACTTACGTGGACACAGAACGCTCTCGCGCCTTTCACAGCTGACACCGGTCCTTGGTAGGGATGTCCCCAGTGCGGCCAGCCAGTCCCCTGTCAGGGGACATCAGGTTGCTTTTGTTCTTTTGCTGTGACAATGACTGGTTGTGGAAATCCTTGTACATACCACGCCATTTTGTATTTTTGCTGGCTTATTTTTGAGACAGATTCCTAGAGGTGGGATTGTTGTGTCAAAGGACAGATGAGTAGTGATTTGCCGGGCGGTCCAACTCCCTTCTGCAGGGCTATGTCCTTTGCATGTCCTAGCAACTTGTGAGAGAATTGGTTTTCCAAGGCTTATCACAGAGCATATTGTCAGACTTGGGATTCTGGCCAATCTGATAGGAGAGAGATGTTACCTCAGTGGACTTTAGCCTGCATCTGCCATATTTGGAGAAAGCTGAGCTTCTCACCATGCACGGGATGCTCACTTGCATTTCCCCTGCAGAGGGGTTGGGTTTCCCACCCCTTTGTCTGTATGGTTGTTGGCAACTTTCTTCCCGGTTTCTAGAAGCTCTTTATCCATGAGGAACATGAATCCTTAGTCGATGATATAAGTTGTATTGCAGAGAATGCAAGATGGCGTGACACCTGTGGGGAGGGGCTTGGGAACTTCTGGCGAAATTACAGATGCGCCTTCCCTTGGGCGCGATGACCACGGAGAACCAGGATCCACATGGCTGAGGGGTTGACCCGGCAGCTGCCCCCGCTGAACTCTGAGGCTTTGGGTAGTCGGGTTTCTGTTTTGTGACTCGAAGATGCTTTCCAACATGAATGTGCACACCTGTTCATATATCGTGCTATGTCGAGGCATCTTTCTTTTCCACTTGGCAGGCCGAGAACCTGTTCTTCCTGTCTCCAGACGTCGCCTCTCCCCTCCTCAGGTATCTCAGTCTTCTTCCATTTTCCCCCACCTTGGCACTCTCATTACCCGGGGATTCAACTGTTAACAAGAAGCTTCTGAGACAACAGTCTAACGGGGCCCCTGTGCATAACCAAAGCGTTCGCAGGGAAGTGAAGGGAAGATGAGTGGTTTTATGCTTTCTTCTCTTTCTTTGGAAGGAGCACACTGAGACTAGAAGGCAGACACCCCAACCTGGGGGTGGTGTGCTCGCTGTGACACTGTCTGCTCCAGAGATGCCCAGGGGGATCGTGCCACAGACCAGGGTATGGGTCAGGCTGGGCCCTATCTGCTCTGCTCCGGGCTGGTATGGGGCCTCCTATGATGTGTCCTCTGGCCGCCACCCCTTGGCCACACACGTGGCCCATCTTCACTCCCTGACTTTGGCGGAGCTCACGTGTTTTAAGAGTATTCTGTTTGGCTCGGCCACAGTTGTGCTTACCACCTCATATGGACGTTTCCAAAGCCAGCACTAAAGTTCAGACTCTGCCCTTAGGATGAAAGCACTGGTGCCTGAGAATTTATATTCTCGGATATTGATTGTAACATCATTTGTAGAGACAAAAACATGGAAGCAGCACAAATGCTTATCAACAGGCTTGACAAATAAAGGTGCACTCACATGTGGGAGCACTCTTTACTGCGCCTTAAATATGAGTTACAGTTGGAGCTACCACCCACGGTAAATGGCAAGACACGCTTCAAAAGCCTCCACAGTGGAACACGCACTGTGCTCCTTTCTCTCTCTCGGTAGCAAACGGGATCTCACTGTGTTGCCCAGGCTGGAGTATGGCGGCTTTTCAAAGGCGTGATCACAGCTCGCTGCAGCGTCAACCTCCTGAACTCAAGCAATTCTCCCACCTCAGTCTCCTGAGTAGCTGGGACTACAGGTGCCATCATGCCCAGCTTTCTCTACTTTTTTTTTAGTTGGAGTCTCACTCCATCACCCAGGCTGGAGTGCTGTAGCACGCAGGCTCACGGGCACCCCAGAGTTGACCTGATGGGCTCTGGCGATCCTTCTGCTTTAGCCTGCCAAGTAGCGCTGGAACTATAGGCACGCGTTACTACGCCCGGCTAATTTTTTTATTTATTGTAGAGACAAGGTCTCACCAAGTTGCCTGGGCTGGTCTCGAACACATGGGCTCAGGCAATCCTCTCACCTCAGCCTCCCAAAGTGCTTGGATTACAGACCTGAGCCACCACACCTGACATCTTTTTAAAAACCAAAAAGCCTTCTTTTTTTGTGTGTCTACAAATTTGTTTATGTTTGACTATTTTGTACATGTTGGGCCTCACTGTCTTCAGGGGGCAATACGGTGAAAACAAGGCCTGCCTTATAATAAGCATTAAGCAAATGGTCACTGTTACTTTATTTTGAGAGAACATGGATAAATATGCAGAGAGATGCTCTCAGGCTATTGATACAGGTTACAGTACGGAGGAGAGATGGACGGATGAGAGGGAGATAAGTGTGATTTTTGCAAAATGGAAATATTATAATGGTAAAAATTAAAGTGAAAATGTAGAAGTCAGCAGTCCAGGTTGCATCTATGATGTTGCAGTGGGTATGCAAAATCCATGGGTAAGTGTGGAAAATAATAAGAACATTGACTGAACTTAGTGTCTGAGTGTGGGCAGTTTCCATGTGAGAGCCTGTGGGTGCCTCAAGGTTATTTTCCCGTAACTGCTTAAGAGGCAGGCCTGGTGCACAGGGCTCAGCACGCATGGCTGTCCCCACAATGACCTTGCCCGAGGGCTCCCTGACCCAGTGACCCTTGCCCTGGCTGCTCTGGCAGCCCCGTGACTCCTCAACCCACAGCACGAGGCTCCACCATCCTGTCCCAGAGCTGTTTTGGTCCCGCCCATGAGACAGGAAGAAGTCCCGGCTTGTCTGGGTGGGCTGGTGTTGTCATGGGGTCCCTGGGAGGGGGCAGAGGGGTTGAAGGTGGAAGGAGACGCCGTGACGAGGGTCCGGCAGCTGTGAGCCCCCAGGAGTTGGAGGAGGGGGAAGGGTCTCCCCAGGTCTCCAGAGGAGCCTGAACAAGAGCCTGAGCCCTGTGGGGTGCGTCTCAGGCTCCAACCTCCATGCCGTGGAAGGATAAATGCTGCTATTTCGTTTCCGCGCCCTGGTGCCAGCAGCAGCGGGACAGGAACATGGGGCCGTGGCTAGATCACGCTTCCCACCTGCTTCCCACTCCACTCTGCACGGCTGGAGCTGAATGTCACACTGCTTTCCCTCTGAATTCCTCCTGCGAACAAGCTCTAATCTCTCCCTGGGCAGACACACGACTTGGGCAGACCAGAGCAAAGACTGACGCAGAGAAAGGCAGCTGTTTACATACGTGTTTACAAGCGAGCACCAAAATTCTGACGGTGGAAATAGCGAGTCACTCCTGCCTTGAACGTCTGTGGAGTCCCCCAGTTATTTCTAACAGACCTTTCTCTCCTAGACGAAACATACTTTCAAGTGATGAGGTGCAGCGCCACACCCTCTCCGTTATCTGGAGGCTGGGCGAGGCTGGGCGAGGCTGGGCGGAGCCGGACCCCCTGAGCTGGAGGCCCCAGGGCCTTCTAGAGGACGGGGACTCCGTGCCAGCCTGCAGGGTGGGGGAGCGGCCAGAGCCAGGATGCAGGCCGGGGGATGGGCCAGGAACGGAGCGTGCTTTGCCTGACTCCTCAGCCCCCCGACCCAGGGGAGCCTCTGAGAGCCTTGGCAACAGGACAAAGAAAAGTAACAACGTCCCAATCTAGACCTTGAGCCGGACACTGTGCCGAGCGCTCCGCCCCTCGTCTCACAGAAGCCTTCCCACGGCCTCAGGAGGAGGCTCAGAACTCCCCAGACACACAGAGGGAGCAACGGAGAGACACAGGTGCCGCGAGCTTGCCGTCGCGGCCGAGTCCAGACGTGAACCCCCAAATCACCCAGCACTTAAGTCTGAGAGGGGACTGGAGCCGTCGCCGGATAAGGAGTCTCACGGCCACAAAGAAGACCCTGGCGAGCGCATCCCGGTCTGCTCCTCTGACACACGAATGGCCTGTGAGGAAGAGTCCTCCAACTCCCACGAGGAGGGACGGGACGGGGTGGCTGTAAGAACTCTTCCGACTTCAAAAAAGCCGAGAGTCGAAACAGAGGAGAAAGAGGAGAAAGACCCAGAGGAGAAGGAAGTCACAGAAGAGAAAAGTGAGGAGGAGAAGCCAGAAGCCAAAGGGGTCACGGAGGAGGTCAAGTTGGCCTGAGCAGACCCCTCCCACCCTGGCTTCTTGCCGAGTCCCTTACCTTCTTCTCCAACCCCTCGGATTTTGTAATTTCTATGTTTGTGTATTTATATTGAAACTTACTGATATAAATATCCCCCGGGACTGGGCAGAAGCCAGGACCCTGAGCTCAGGGTGGCTGTGCTGGGTGGGCCCTTCTAGGGGCGCCCTGGCCACCCACCATGCCCCAGTTCTTAATTCTGAACCACAAAGGGCGCCAGGGAGGGGTGGGATGCTTTTATGCCACTGCGAGACAAAATCCTGAAGTGCCAAGTGCCGGTTTGATAGTTTTGGAAGGCTGCCCTTTTTACTGAGCCTTCTGGCAGGGGCAGTTGGGTCTTCAAGGACCCTGGCTCTTTTCAGGCCCCTAAGGTAGCACCCGCCATTTTTGGACCAGTTCTGTTCTCATACCTTCCCGCTGTCCTCAAGTGAGCCGAGAAACTCACGATGCCTGCCCTCTGTCTTCCCCCAATTCTACAGAGGGAGGTTGGTAGTCTAGTTTCCTTTTTGAGATGCTATTTCATTTTTGTGAGACTCTTTGTGATAAAATGGTGCATTTTATGCCAAAAAGAGAGGAAAGAACTCTTATGGCTAGAAGTCTCAGTCATGTTTGCCTTCTACCACTACAAACTTAGGAGCTTAAAAGACTCATGTGTCACATGGTGGATGTGCAGGTCCGAAGGCCAGGCGGGCCATCCGGGGCCTCAGAGCTGAAGTCCAGGTGAGGTCACACTGGGCTCTTGTCTGTAGGCCTCGAGCTCACTGGGTTGCCGCCGATTCTGCTGGGTGCTTGCGCTTCCCTCTCTTCCGCTCCCAGCTGCAGGGAAGAGTCCCTCTTCCATTCCCGCTGCTCCCAGCTGCAGGAAGCCCCTGCTTGGAGCAGCCCTCGGGGACAGGGCCCTGCTGCTGCGTGACATACTCACGGGGCGACGGCTGGGGTTTTGCTGTTTGTGTCTCACCACACGTGGGTGTTAGAGAGGAGACAGGGCACCGGTGAGTAGCTGGGACTGAGATGCGGGAACATGGGAATCAAGAGGGCAGGGAGGGCCGTGCAGCCCAGGAGGGGCTCCGGAATGAGGAGAAGGTGGAGGGAGAGAGCCATGGCAGGAGGGAGGCTCCTGGCCTGGCGACTGCCTCAGGCCTCCCAGTGGGACACATCTGCAGCCATCACTTCCTCAGACCGCCTCACACCCCGGAGGCAGAAGGTGTTACTTTCCCTCGATGACGGGGGTACAGCAAGTCCCTGAATCTGCTTTGATGACCACACTGGGCCCAGTCACTGGCCCCAACCCGTCCCCCTGGAGCTCAGGGCAGGACGCTGTACAGGACGGTGCACCCCACACCTTGCTTGCTCCTGCCATCTCTGCGCTTGGGCCATGGACAGCTCCTCCCCAGGAGACTGTTGGGGGAGGCTGCTGGGCAGGCCTACGCTGAGGACAGGAGAAGTCCCCTCCATGCCCCGGCGATCTCAGTGAGGCTGCAGGTTGGGGCCAGAGAGAGGAAGCGCCTTGCCTCCAGGTGGGGAGGAAAGGGGGAGAGAGGATGGAAAAGGGGCCGGGAGGGGCAAGAGGGGGCAGGGAGTGGGGCAGGGAGCGGCGGGGCAGGGTAGCCCGATGACACCTGTGACTGTAGGTGACACGGGTCTGCCGAAGAATGAGGCATCACAGAGATGCAGACGGAACACTCAATCTGGAACCACCCTTGAGATTCTGGGGCCAAAACTCCCACGTTAGTACGTGCATACGTGCGTCCTGTCCTGCCATCTCCTGTCCGGAACATGGTCTGGGGCTGACCACCCGTGCTGCCAGCTGCCAGGGACCAGCCCTGGGCCAGCCAGAGAGGCCAGCCCTCGCCGCAGCACCCACAGGGCTGCTCCCACTCCCCACTCCCCACTCCCCAGACCCCACCCCACGAGCCGTGGACAGGCGAGCCTGGGCAGGGCTGCTCCCTGGCCAGGCCGGCAGTCCAAGCAGGCCTCCCCAGGCTGCCTCCTCTCCGGGAGCGAATCACTCACCAAAACATGAACCCGCTTCGTCAAGAAAACCGCCGGGGTCTCCGCCTGACAGGAGGGGGGCGGGAGGAGTGTCGTGTGGAGTGTGTACACGGGCACCAGGGCTGGACTCCCCAGAGGAGGGCGAGTTCCCCGGCTTTTCCAGCGGCGACGGCTTCAGCAGCGAAAGAGCAGCTCAGCCCGAGGCGCCCTCAGGAGCAGCTTCCACGCCACAAGACATGCCATGATCGTCTCCCACGTGCCTTCTTGGGAGGCCGCTGGGCAGAGCCCAGGGAAGGAGCCTGGGACTGGCAGGAGGCCCACCTTCCAGAGGCTCAGTATGTCTTCCCTCTCAACGCGGAAGGGCAGGCAAGGAGGTACCATCCACGGCCAGGGCAGCCCTCCCCAGCCTGTGGTACCTGGGTCTTGGGTTTCCAGTGGCCAGAGCCATGTGCAATCAACGTCTATTGCTTCAAACCACCCAGTCTACTGTGTTCTGTCATCATAGCCCAAACCCTGGACACATGGAGGCTTTGATACTCTACCAGGAGAGACGGGAAAGACAATTCATAGCAAGCATGCAGGAGATAATGGTGGGTAAGTACTCCAAGTAAAAGCAGTCACAAAAAGCCGGGCTCAGTGGCTCAGCCTGTCATCTCACACCTTGGGAGGCTGAAGTGAGTGGATTGCCTGAGCCCGTGGGTTCGAGACCCGCCTGGGCAACTTGGTGAGACCTCATCTCTACAATAAATCAAAA